>NC_041065.1:32057195-32259695 GCF_900634775.1 Gouania willdenowi
GCTGGGATTATTGTATTAAAAGCAGAGCTGAAGTCCACAAACAGGATCCTGGCGTAGGAGCCTGGGGAGTCCAGGTGCTGGAGGATGAAGTGGAGAGCCAGGTTTACAGCATCGTCTACTGACCTGTTGGATCTATAGGCAAACTGCAGGGGGTCCAGGTGGGGGTCGGTGATGTCCTTGATGTGGGAGAGCATGAGGCGTTCAAAGGACTTCATGACCACAGATGTCAGAGCGATGGGTCTGTAGTCATTAAGTCCTGTGATCCTCAGCTTTTTAGGGACAGGAACGATGGTGGAGGCCTTAAAACAGGCTGGTACGGTGCATGTCTCCAGTGAGGTGTCTCTAACGTGCGCTCACTGTGTAACAAAGTGGACGAACTCCAGCTGCTGTTAGGTAGAAACAGAGACTTCTCCTCATCTTCTGTTCTGTGCTTCACGGAAACGTGGCTGTGTGGAGCGGTACCGGACTCTGCGCTGCAGCTGGCCGGCTTCCAACTTCACAGAGCGGACCGAGACGCGGAGCTCACCGGGAAGATTTCTATAGCACCTTTCACAGACAGAGGTCACAAAGTGCTTTACAAATCCACTCATTCACACACCAATGGGACAGAAAAAAAAGCGGCGGGTCAAATATCCCGTCCGGGACCACTAGCGCGATGAGGATGTGGCTCTTTTCTGCGTCAGAAAGCCTAGTGAGGTCAAGCCAACGCGCTCGTTCTTGAAGCACCATGTTGCTTATCACGCTACCCAAGGCCCGCACTAGGTGCAGAGACACACACCTGCTACGGATGAAAATTATTTCCACTGTCGCTGGGTCCTGAGACCAAGCGAAAACCCTCACACAGTTCAGCTTGGTAAGCCGTGTGAAGGGAGAGGACATTTAGAGCTCTCACTGAGAGCGCCGCTGCAGTGTATGTGTTGTCCGGTGGGTCCGACTGAAGACGGTCGGTAGCATGGATCTGTGGGGAGACCGAGCAGGCTGGCATGGCAACAGGTGAGCAGCAACCGGCGGCTCCACTGTCGGCATTCTGAGCAGTCCGAGGCTCTCCACATCCTCATAGTCAAGGGTGGAGGAGCCCGTCACATGAGCCTTACCACTTAAAGGGCAGTCCTTCCATGGATGCACTACTTCCAGCAA
Organism: Gouania willdenowi; assembly: GCF_900634775.1. Taxonomy (NCBI): domain Eukaryota; kingdom Metazoa; phylum Chordata; class Actinopteri; order Blenniiformes; family Gobiesocidae; genus Gouania; species Gouania willdenowi. Next base: position 32,058,333 of record NC_041065.1, read on the forward strand.
CAGCGCCGGGAAAACTGGGAGGATTTATCCCGGCGTGCCCTCGGAGGGGGGAAGCTTACTCACATAGCGGGACCTAGTGGCCTCCGTTATGACCACGTGTCACGGGATGACAAGGTGCATCACCGCGCGCCTGCACAGCTCCACGGTGTCCACGCTTGGGAGAGAGGAGGAATGCGACGAAGGCGGCAGGTCACTGGGTTGGAAGGAGCAGTCAGCCGGAGCTGAGGCCAGAGTTTTCACGCCTTGCAGCAGTGAAGGACATCACACACGAGCCCGAAGGAGTCAAGTGGTAATGTCCGGGAGCTCTGGACCTGTCGGTGTAGAGCTCAGAGCGGCAAACAGACACTGAGTAAGACAGCCGCTTGAGGACCAACGTGCGCCGAAGCAAAAACATTGGAGGAGAGCCGACAGCCGGAGCAGAGGCTCTGAATTTCACTTACCTGTGAAGGAGCAGCGATTACAAAGCAAGGTAAGCACTGGTTGCTTCTCGACCTGTTGTGGTCTACGCAATGCGTTTATACTTATCGGCGACTGGAAAACCCGAAGGAATCCGCCTGTGGACAGTTTAGCTGATAGGAACGTGAGATGTACACGAGAGAGAGGTGTTTAAATGAGATACTGTACATCCGCCCTCCCTCTATTAGAGAGTGGGAGTGTCCCTGGCGGATGGAAAGTTCTTTCCAGGCAATCAGGGCTTGGCGGATTGAGAAAAGTGCTTCTGAGGGTTACAGAGAGTGTGTATCCCATAGTGAGACATCTCACGAAATATTATAAAATAGAACAAAATACTAATAAATAAAAAACTAATAATTAAACAAAAATGTACTTCAAAACTAAAGTAAGATACAATTAAAAGGAACAAATACAGTGGATATAAAAAGTCTACACACCCCTGTTCAAATGCCAAGTTTTTGTGATGTAAAAACATGACACCAAGATAAATAATTTCACAACTTTTTCCACCTTTAATGTGAACTATAACAATGCAATTGCAAAACAAACTGAAACCTTTAATAGGGATAAATAAAAAATAAAAAACTTAAAATAACCTGGTTGCATAAATATGCACACCCTTAAATTAATACTTTGTTGCAGCACCTTTGGCTTTTATTACAGCACTCAGTCTTTTTGGGTAAAAGTCTATCAGTGTGGCACATCTTGATGAGGCAATATTTGCCCACTCTTCTTTACAAAACCGCTCCAAATCTGACAGATTTCGAGGGCATCTCCTGTGCACAGCCCTCTTCAGATCATCCCACAGATGTTCAATGGGATTCAGGTCTGGCCTGTGGCTGGGCTATTCCAAAACCTCGATCATTTTGTGGTGAAGCCATTCTTTTGTTGATTTGGCTGTGTGCTTAGGGTCATTGTTGTGTTGAAATATAAAGGTCCTCTTCATCTTCAACTTTCTAACAGAAGCCTGAAGGTTTTGTGCCAACACTGCCTGGTATTTGGAACTGTTCATAATTCCCTCTACCCCAGTTCCAGCTAAAGAAGAACCATGCTTCATTGCAGGTATGGTGTTCTTTGAGTGATGAGCAGTGTTGTTTTTGTGCCACATAAACCTTTTGGAATTATAGCCAAAAAGTTCAACCTTGGTTTCACCGGACCATAAAACATTTTTCTTCGTAAGATAAGGCTTCCATCTTGCCTACCCCATAGCACAGACATATTAAGACGATGGGAGATTGTTGTCACATGTTCTACACAGCCAGTACTTGCCAGAAATTCCTGCATCTCCTTCAACGTTGCTGTCAGCCTCTTGGCAGCCTCCCTGACCAGTTCTCTTCTCGTCTTGTCATTAATTTTGGACGGACTGTTCTTGATAAAGTCACTGTTGTGCCATATTTTCTCCACTTGATAATGACTGCCTTCGCTGTGTTATTTTTAATTCCTTGGAAATTCTTTTGTACCCTTCACCTGATTGATATCTTTGAACAATGAGATCCTCTGATGCCTTGGAAGCTCTCTGTGGACCATGGCTTGTGCTGGAAGATGTGGCTGCAAAAATGTCAGGAAAAGCTACTAGAACAGCTGAACTTTATTTGAGGTTAATCAGAGGCACATGTGTGTAGACTCCAATTTAACATGAGTTTGAATGTGATTGGTTAAATCCGACCACAGTCCTGTCCCCAGATAAAAGAGGGCGTGCACACTTTTACAACCTCAATCTCTCAGTTTTTATATTTACTTCACCTCCCTGAAAGGTTTTATTTTGTTTTTCAAATGCATTGTACAGCTTATAGTTCACATTAAAGGTGGAAAAAGTTGTGAAAATATTTATCTTGGTGTCATGTTTTTACATCACAAAAACCTGGCATTTGAAGAGGAGTGTGTGGACTTTTTATATCCACTGTTATCTCCACTGTGAGGAAACAAAATCAATGACATCATTCCAGACCGTAATGATTACAAAAAATAAATAAATGGACACAAGGATGCATCAGTTATTTCAGCACTGGGGCCCAGCATATTTTACAGTATCAGAAGTTATCATTAATCTACGATGTTTCAGACTCTACAATTCCTGGCATCGATGGTCTCATCCACAACAACAGAACAACTTCATCCACAGATCTTCTATAGCTCTGATGAGATGTTTAAACGCTCTGAGCAGGTGAAGCTGATTAAAGCTGACTCATGTTTTCATGGAGCGACGAGAAACGGACGGAGTTTCACTGACATGTTAAAATTAAGCGGCCACTGGTCGGCTCTGATTTAGGAGTCAGTGATGATTTGCATAGTTTTTTGACAGTTTAGATGGTGTTTGAAGTGGCCAGGAAGGGAGGGGGGAGGGTGGTACATCTAATGAGCGATCCCTAGAAACATTTCCTCATTAAAAAAAAATGTTCTTTTCCTCACTGTGACTGAGGTTAGGTGATGGCAGTAGTGAAAACCTCAATATCTATGCGATTAGGGTTAATCGTTCAGCATTATCAGCAACATATACACAACAACACTAAGATGTGGAGGAGACAGTAAACACAGAGACAGACAGACACAGACACACAAAAGCCTGGCTGGTGTCTGTGGTGCATTCACTGACCCTCAGAGGGCTGGGACATACTCACATCCTGGTTGTACTCCAGGAAGACATGGAAGTTGAGGTCCTTCCTGAGGACAGGATGAGCTGCTACTCTGCACAGGAACACCTCGTGCATCGCCACCGTCTTCTTAAAGATGGCCAGGTACTCTCTGAGGGACACACAGGGTGTGTGTGAGTGTGTGTGTCACAATATGTGTGTGTGTCATAAACTGTTTCAATCTCTCCCTTCTGGAAGGAGGTTTCGGTCCATCAGGACCAGAACCTCCAGACACAAAAACAGCTTCTTTCCCTCTGCCACCATCCACATGAACACACCCCAAGTCACCCACTGAACCCCCCCCCACCTATATATATATATATATATATATATATATTTATCCTTTATTCTCTATCTATCCCTCATCCTTTATATTTATCATTATTATTATTATTGTTGCTGGGTTGTTCTTTGTTTTTTTTAATTTATTTATTTTATTTTATTTTATTTATTTTTTTTGTGCACCAACTACCAGGACAAATTCCTTGTACTGTCCTTAAAACTGTACATGGCCATTAAAAACATTTCTGATTCTGATTTCTGGTGTGTGTGTGTGTGTGTGTGTGGTTCTCACGCCTCCAACTCCTGTTTCATCTTAGTGAACTCCTCTTTGGTCATCGATCCTTCACCTTCTCCAAGTTTCTGCAGCTTCTCACGAGACGCATCGAAGTCTGGTCTGGGAGGGGCCGGAGGGATCTACACACACACACACAGTGCAGTGTGTACAGTAGAAAAGATTTCTCTGTGTGTATGTGCACGTGTGTGTGTGTCGTACTATGTATCCTGCATATTCTTCATTCTCCACAAACGAGTCGTGGAGCCAGATGAACTCCTCATGCTGTCTGACCACCGAGAACTCATTGAGTTTGAAGTTAGGGAGGGAGCTCTGTGATGACATCATCACCTTCCATCATCATCATTATCACTATAATCATTGCATCGCCACCCTCCTCCTCTTCCTCACCTTGGTGTGAACAGTGAACTTCACCTTGTCTCTCTCACTCAGAGCGTCTGAAATGTCCACCTGTAGCGTAGCATCAGTCTGTAGGTCTACGTTTACTGCTCTAGGCTGGAACACACGCACATGCACGCACACACACAGTCATGTGACAGGGTTCTCTCCAGAATAATAATAAAAAGAACAGACAAACAACAACAAAATACACAAAATTATGATAGAAATGAGCTCGAACAGAACATGAACTGAAAATAAAAGGGTACCTGCATTCAAAAGTTAGAGAACTAGTAGATCTCCTATAGTAAATAGAACTGATCTCTTTACTACAGTAGATCTGCTCTTCTTCACCCGAGGACCCCTTGCAGCCACTTAGCTTCCCTCGATGTTGCCTGTGTGTATCCTCCTCTTGGAAACCATAGTTACCGCCCATTATAAACAGTTGTTTAAACAGACGTAGCATGTAGCGACACATTAAGCTGCTCTTCATGTTTACAACTCAGATCTTTCTACATGTGAACACATGATGTGAATACTGTGAAAACCGTCTGGTTGAAACGGGTTCATCTTAAAAAGACATCGCCTTCATTCTGGTCAGACTGGAACATGGCTCGGGAAAAGCATTTTTTCTGCCCTATTAAAGCTCTACTGTTGACATTATCTGTTTTGTAACCCTTAATCCCATAAGTGGGTGAGGGGTGGGACGGGGGGCATGTCCATAACACTCCCAATATTACTGCAGGTCCCACATATACCATGGTTGGTATATATATATATATATATATATATATATATATATATATATATATATATATATACCATGGTTGGTATATGTATGTATATTAAAAACAAACACAAGCATCGCTAGTGCACCGTGTGATACCCCTACACTGTTGTAAAACATTCCTGGTGTGTATTTGTGTTGGTGTGTGTGTGACGGTCATGTGACAGTGTGTGTCACATTGTGTTAGTGCGTTTGTGAGTGTTGTGATCATGTAACACAGTGTCAGTGTGTGTGTGTGTGTGTGTGTGTGTGTGTAGTCATGTGACACACTGACTGAGTTTATGTTATTGTATTATTGTGTGGTCATGTGACACAGTGTCTGTCTCTCTCTCGGTTGTCGGTTCCATTCCCGCCCTGACGCCCTGCTGCTAGCTAATATTAACGTTAGCCCTGACACACACACACACAAGCACACGCACAGGTACGCTGACCGTGTGTGTGTGTGTGCCCGTGCACGCGCACAGGTCACTCACCGCTCGGTCCTCCTCCGACAGAAAGTCCGGTCCGTCGTCCAGTCCTTCCTGCTACGGACACACCGACACTCATTAGTCACAGACAGACAAACAAACACACAACAACAGACAGAGACAACAGACACAGACACCGACCATCATGGCTGCCCACGGGTGGAGACCGGAAACGGACTGACGTCATCGCGACCAGGAGCTCTTTCAGGAAGCGCGGGAAATAAACAAAACACGAAAAGAAGAAAAAGCGATAAAAGGCGACACTACGAAGTGATCGATGTGAAATATCACCAGGAAATGTTAATAAAGGTCCATTGATCATAGATTTAAACAGGTGAATAAGTAAACATTTATTAAATAGTCTGCTGAACTGAAAAGATTGTGAGGTGATCGAAACAGTTTAAATCCTTCATCCTATAGAAACATCCAGATGTTGATGTGATCAGATCTGTCTCCAGACCTCTGTCTTCGGGGGGCTGTAAAAACCCTGGGTGGACACAATCACTGATGCAATTCCATACTCAATAAAATGGGCTCAGATATAAACAGAGGCACTGATTTAACAATTGGCACCAAATAAGAGCACTTAAACCTTTTTATAACAATTGGCTTAAAAAATATATGTCATATAACAAGAGCTATTACAGTGTGTGTGTGTGTGTTATCCAGGATACACACACACACGTCTGTATGCAACCACCTTCAGGTACATTGGGGGTCGCCGGTCTCTATATTTTGGGGGTCGCGGGCTGAAGGTCGAGTCCCACTGGGTTAGAGGTTTCCACAGATCAAAGCTGCCTGGTTGAAATGAATATTTATGTCCACAAAAAAAGTAATTTGTGATATCTGTGATGTAATCTGCACACACCAATGCTTTTGCACGCACGGGCGTGGATGTGACGGAGCTACAGTCAGCTGATGGAGCCGGAGTGTGATTTATTCATTTACTGAGTCGTCAAAGCCACAGACTCCGCCCACAATGATGCTGAAACACTTGTGCTGCTTCTTCATGTTTGTGATTGGTCAGACGCTGTTAAGCCCACCCCTTTAATAATTGAGTAACATAATTGTAGTTGAGATCACTTTGTAATTGTCATCACAATTCAATTAGAATTGTCAATTACACACAAAATGTGGGGACATTTCTTTAGCTATAAAACACGTTGGTAATTATTAAAACATGTTTCATATCCCAATACAGGTGGGAAGGGTTAGTTAGAATATAATTGCATTTTATTTAAAAACGGACAATACAATTTAACGTAAAAAACACAGGGAATAAAACTAATGTTTTGTACAGTTCGTAGCTGTCGCTAATTTCCAAATTTTGGCCCAAGTTGTGTTTTATAATCCAAATGTAAATGTAAACATTGAAACGAATAGCATATAGTACACATTAACATCCTACAGCGATACTACACACCTTATGTAAAGCATTTGTTTCAAAGCACTGTATAAAAAAATAAATAAAGTTAATGGATACACTTATTTTTCATTTAGCAAAGTTAAACCCTTTATGGTAAAGTTTTATTTCTGAAATTAAATTAACTTCAGTTAATTTACCTGTTTCACATTAGTCTAATGATTAGACAAAATAATGAATATAAAGTTAAACTTCAGGCTTGGTAATAATTGTAATTCATTGTGTTTTTACTTTAGTAATTAAGAATGTACGTGAATTTTTGCAAAATAAGGAACAATTGTATTTGGGAAAAAAGACAGTCACTATAATTGCAGTTAAACATGGATAATAAAAAACACAATCGTAATTGAAATATTTGACTCCAGCTTGGTTGATGTGCACTGATCCAAGTTTAAAAAACCCTGGTTAAAGTGAACATGATAACTGTTTAAAAATTTATTTTTCCCCACTCATGGGACTTTATTTTTTACTTTTTAAAAATATGTGATTTCACATTTTGTTGTTTTACAAGTTTTCAAGAAGAATAATCACAATTTTGACCTTTTTCAATAAAGGTTGCATTTTTTTACACATTTTAAACTTTTCGGGTCCTGAAAAAAAAATATTTAAAGGGGGCACAACAGAAAAAGTTGAGGAACCATTGGGTTAAGTCAACCTTGTTAACACAAATATATCCTGATATGTTGATCCAGTTTTGTAGCATCTCTGGTTCTCCAAATCCTCTCAGGGTTCCTCCTCCCTATGGAGACTGAGAAATGCTCCACGCTGAGCTTCCCGTGGAGCATCATCATAGAAAAGTCTGGTTACATGGAGAACATGCAAACCCTCCCCTCACTGACACCTGGACCTGAGCAACATGAAGGTCTACAGACATATATAGAATAGATCTGTTCCTTAATGTACAAACATGATCCAAGAGAGCACAATCCACCTTATGTGCTCTGACTGTTACCTAATGACCGCAGGTGGGCATGGCGTGGTATGTTGAATACCCAATGAACACAGGTGGGTGTGGCCTATTGTGCTGAAGCAGAGGAGGCAGGACTCATTGTTCAGCCACAGGTTTTTATTGACCCGTGGCTTCCTGTGATATCAGAAACAACTTCTTTTTAAGGCTCCGGATATCCAATCTGCTTCCTGTAGTGTTTCAAAATAAAAGTGCACTCTAATTGGGGTGTTTCAAAATAAAAGTGCACTCTAACATTCAAAGTAAAAGTGATGAGCAAACCTTCAAATGACCAAAAGTGACACAAACCGTGTGTGTGTGTGTGTGTAGCAGTGCTGGGTTTGTGCATAGCTTCCTGTTTACAAACACGTTTCTTTTGATAATAAATAAAGTCACAGAGTACGCTGAGGGGGCGGAGCTTCTTCCACTGTTTGGCAAAATCAGAGAGGTGACTGTCAGGTTTGTGACTGGTCTGTCAGCTCCACGAAGGGGGCGGAGTTTGCATATTATTATATTAATGAGATATCCTTCATGTTTGAAACAAAGAAAAGGAGGAACACACAAAGACAAACAGGGACAGGAACAGACGCAGCAGACCAGAGGCGGTGTGCAGAAGGGGCGGGGCTTAGATCTGATGGCACGGCGGCGGTTGGCTGGGCTCTGTTTGGCTACGCCCTCACAGCGGTTTTCCCTCCAGAGAGATGACCACGTTTCCTCCGAGCTTCTCAGCCAGCGTGGTTCGGTCCTGGATGTCGTCCAAACCGTTCACCTGCCACTCGTGTTTGATTCCTGAGGAAAGAGTACACACTTTAGTTACGCTACTCTACTACTTTAGGTTCTAGATGTAAAACAGGAACTTTATTTTTAAAAGCTTTTGTTCCTGAACGAGGCTTTTATTTTGAAAAAAAGGCTAAACCATGAAATCATATTTTTATTTTGAAAAAATGCTTTAGGGAGACCAGAATGAAGCCGATGTCTCTTTAAGCTCAAACACGTTTCAACAGTGTTCACATCCGTACACGTACATGTAGAGATTAATCAGTATCTAGATACAAACTTGTGCGATGCGAGTGAATCGATTCATTCCGTGTGCATCGGCTCAATTTACGGGTGAAATCGAGATGCATCGGTCACTGCGTGCCTGCATCATCCATCCACCCATCTTCAGACCCGCTTGTTCCTGTTTTCAGGGTCATGGGGCAGTTTTGTCATGTTGTATTACATTCAATCCTGTGTTTCCGAGGCACATTGAATGCACTGCATTGAATCACTGCTGTGCATTTTGTTTTGAACATGAACTGAAGCTCGGAAGCAAATTGATACCACAACAAAGTTATAATAACACGGAGGCCAGTAAGAGCAGCAGCAGCAGCAGCCATTGATGAGATTTACAACGTACCTAAAAATTTAAATCTGTTGTAGAAAGATGTTAAACTTGACCAGACGCAGGTGGTTTGTAAAGAATGCCGTGCTGCTAAACCTTACACAAACTGAGGGCCTCACTCGTATCTATATTTTGCTGTGTTTTTTAAGTGACTAAAAAGAACTTGCCTAAAGCGATGCATAGTTCTTAGTAGAGATTAAAAGCAAAATTAGCACATTGTTAAATTTGCTGCTTATAATGAATACAATAAATCCTCTGCCTCTAGTACCACTAGCTACTTATTTACTATTTAAATTTTTGGTATAATTTCCTTGCATCATGTTGAATTGTCTAGTATTGCACAAAATCGCATTGTATTGTGTAGAATTGAACATTGGATCAAATCGTGAACCTTAGACAGGGAATTCAATGTATCGCTAATGCATTGTATCACTGATCATGTATTGAGGTACGTATCAAATCGTTGTCTGCGATGGAGATTCACATGCCGAGTGTAGATGTAGAATGAGCCGTTGTGAGTTATAAACATGACGAGCAGCTTCATGTGCACTACATCTGGTTGAAGCACTGTTTATATTGAATGGTGCACTCAGGCACCATCGAGGGCAGCTAAAGGGCTGCAGGGGTCCTCAGGTAAAGACGGGAGCATCCGAGCAGTTCACCTGTATTAAATAAATGTGGCTGATGAATGTGTTTCTGGGTTATTCAGAATAAAAAGAGTTAAAACCACCTGTGCACGCCTGGAAGTCCTTTTTGTGTCCAAGTGTGAAACCATTATTACGACTGTACCAATTAAAAAAGTTAAAAACAACAGACAATCCCACCTATGTTGCTGAAAACTGAACGTAGGGGGCGCTATCGCTCCATAGGGGAGCAAAATTACAGCTTCGGGGCCCCTACGCTCAACAGCTCTGGAGAGAACCCTGATAGGTATATATTTTAAAAATATTATAAAACTGATCAATAAACATCCAACCCTGTCTTTAAATGTCAGAGTGAAAATACATGGATGAGAATTCTACGTGTGGTCAACTGTATGAAATAATCCAGTGGAAAGTGTAAGTATGTACTAACCTGTGAACTTCTTCTTGATGGCGTCTTTGGAGCTGGCGTAGATCATCTTACTTTTCAGAGGAGCATTCTCTGGAGCCCTGGACACACACAAAGGTCAAAGGTCACATCACTGTGGTGAACCTCCGCACTGGTTGTTCAACAAACAAGTTGTCTGAGATTTAAGAGCATGTTAGCATCCATGCTAAACTCTACACACTAGGGCTGTACATTGCCATCAATCTGACATTACAATACACGATTCACATGTCACGATACAATATAACCCGATACTAAACACAATATACTTCATAATATCAATTACAAATGTCACCTTTACAAGTACAAATCAGTATGAAATACAAATTATTTTATTTTTTAAACTTGTAAGAACAAGTTAACAGTAAATAACTGTAATTCAAGAACCAATATCAAAAACAAGTGCTATGTTTATCAAACTGTCAAATCACATTTTTCAAAAAAGTTTAACTTTGGCTCCTACAACAGATTCTGTTAAGTTATTAAATTAATTACGAAAAGCTAACCACATCCATCTATCAAAGGGCCCAGTATGTTTTATGAAAATAAAGCTAAAATTCATTGAGGAGTGAGGTAGTTTAACAAGGTCTGATGGTGCGTTCACTGACACCTAGCGACAGAGTTTACATTCTATGCTAATGTTAGCGACATTAAAGCTGATATCCGGAGTTTCTGAGAGGACGTCTCGATGCCCCGCCCTCAACAGCTTCACTTCCTCCCCCTGCCTCTGCAATCTACTAGAAGCCACGTCTCTACTTTTTTGCACGCGCATCGCGGAACATAACAAGGTTGCATCAAGTCGCATTGATATAAGTCTATGGGTCGGGTAAGAGCTAAAATCATATTTACCTGTTTGCTGTTGTGACGCGCGGCCTTGTTTCCGTGCACAGTTCCACATTCACTTTGTGTTTTTGAGACTGTCAAAGTCAAAGCCTATTGGCTGGGCGCAGTCAGCGATCGTTTCCATTTGTATAGGGGTCTATAGGACGAAGGAGGGACTTATATACAATAATGTATATGAATGGTCACCGGCAGTAGACAACAGTTAAAGACTAGTTAGGTATTTTTTCGTATTTCAAAAGGATCATACATCAACATATTTCTCAAAAACTCCGTATATCTGCTTTAAATGTTTTTCCATAAAATACATGATTTAAAAAAATCAATTTGGGCATTTTTTTTGATCAATACAATAATCTTGTGGAGAAATATCATGGAACTGCTTTTACTATAAAGAGATGAAGGTGATGATGTACGTACCAGAAGATAAAGACCAGGTCCTCCTTCTTGGACTCCTTGGTCTCGTAGGTGGCGTCGTACAGGCCGTACCTGCAGTCGTTGAGGGGGAGGAGCTTAACGAAGCAGGCATAGGGGTCGTCCACAGTCTCTCCGATGTCCCCCACCAGGATCTGCTTGCCCTCCTCCACGATGATCTTCTTCCTGTCCTCGCTGAGACAAAACAGCACTGCCTTCTTCCTCTTCTTCACCTCGTCCTGGGTGGAGCTCTTCCTCACCTTCATGTCGTTGAACACCCTGATCACCTCGTCGTTCACGGTCACACCTGATGCCTGGGGAGGGACACACGCCGCCACATGAAAACACGACTAACAGGAAATCAAGAACCCTCCATCAGTGTCAGAGGTGATACCAACCAATCCTGATCAGAGGGCGGAGCCTCAGTCTGATGACAGAAACAATACACTGATACGCAGATGTGGAGCAGAGAGGAGGAGAAGTGAACCTCAACTTCTACTAGGATAGGTTCTGGTGTCTCAGCCAATAGGAGCCAAGAGACCTGGTATTGGCTGAAGATGAACCAACCAGAGTGAGAGCAAGCTACTGTTTGTGCCACGCCTTCAAACTTTATCATATCACAGTAAAAAAAACTGAAGAACTCCACAGTCATATGCTCCATCAGCACAACCTTAGATCATTTTTTACTAAATCTAAAGACTTATGACAATAAAGTTTAACTAAAACGTTTGAAACTCACATAAAGTTCCTTCACAGCTGTTTGGTTCTATTCAACTTTATTAATAAAGCACAAATTAAAACAATAGTGATCTCAAAGCACTTTCAGGATTGTTTAAGTTTATATACATTTCAGTCAAAATAGCTTAATTGAGAATTATTTTCATTTCTGAGACAGCATTTCTCTGATGGCTGTAAACTCAGGTTTAGAGATGAATTCAGAGTTAAATAAACCTGGGTTTCTGCTGTTAATCTTGGTTAGATGATAAACTCAGAGTTAAATCATTCTCCAGAAGTCTTTGTGGAATGTTATTCTGGGTTCAATGATGAATCTAGGATTAAATATACCTTTCATTTACTTTAAATCCAGAAACTCAGATGTCTCTAATTCAGAGATGAATTCAGAGTTAAATAAACCTGTGTTTTACAAGTTGCCCAATGACTGGTAACCTGGGTTAAATGATCAATGTAGAGTTAAATTGTGTTATGTTTAATGTCGACTCAAATTAATCCTAGTTTCGCCAGATATTAAAATCAGACTTGCTGCAAAATTCAGAGTTGATATACACTTGAATCTTTAATCCAGACACAGTTAACTAGGGCCCAGTGATAAATTCAGAGTAGAATAATCCCTATAGTTTTAAATTGTTAAGTGAATCAGAAAACTGGATAAAGTTATCTCAGGTTTAAATGGTTCATTCTGAACCTTTGAATAAATGAAAGCAGACCCACACTAGTGACTCTTTACTAACAGGTTAAATAGTAACATTTTACTAAGTTAACAGTAGAGGTGTCCCAATCCGATATTGATATTGGATATCGATTTGATATAGGTATCATATCAGAAGTGAAAACGTATTGGGACATCCCTAGTTAACAGGTTAAATAGGAACATTATACTTAGTTAACAGGTTAAATAGTAATCTTTCAATAAGTTAACATGCTAGATACTAACTAATTAGTTAATAGATTAAATGCTGACCGCTGCCCGGGCTCGTCCTCGTGTTCCGGAGTCCATTTAACCCATTATTTTAAACGGTATACCTTCCACGGGCCACGCAGACGCATCGGGCTCGGGTAATTGGCACGGCCAGGGCAGGGTGCTTCCTGTCCGGCTGTCCGCGGCTATTAATCCCGGTGGAGCAGCGGGACAGTAAGATGGCGGCCATGGCCACACGGCCAGAGTTCGTCCCGATCCACCTGCTCCAAACCCGCACCGATACCAACCAAACTCTTAGAAACCGTGTTAAATTAGCCAACTGACCGTATGTACCAGCGACACTTAACGGAGACTTTAAACACGCACAAACCGTCTGTCACGAACGGGACCACAGCGGCCATGCTGGCTTTTAACATCACGCCGCCGGAGAGTCGCACATAACGGTCTGTTGGAGCAGGAAAAGCCGCCCCAAGCCACGTGTCTCAGTCCGCTTCGAGACCGGAGTCAGGCCCAGCTCTGGGCCCGGTTCTTACCATGATGTCCCGGTGTCTGTCCGCGGTGCTTCGCCGTTAGATGAAGGATCTCCGGTGTGAAGACAGAAGGGGAGAGGAATGTGTCCGGTACACCGGGGAGGAGCAGTGGAGGGGCGGAGCCTGAGAGCCGCAGTAGCACAAGCAGCAGGGTTCAAGCCCCGCCCACCGGCACAGACAATTATAAAAATACTAAATCAATAAACATCTGATCACATTATTATTATTATTATTATTATTATTATTATTATTATTATTATTATTATCATTATTATTTTTAATAATAATAATAATGATTTAAAAAGATCAAATTTAGACCTAAAAGTCTACATTAAAAAGATTAAAAATATACTCCTATTGGTGTTTTTCAACCTTGGGGTCAGCTGGAGTTTAAATGAGGTCAACTGAAATGTAAAGTAATTGATACAAAAAAAAAAAAAAAAAAATACTGACTTTTAAATTGTTCTTTTTCAAATTAAAACAAACAATCTTGAACAACTGTTCAAAACTTTCACTTTGCTAAATCTAATTTAAAATACATTTCTGAGCTGGCACAACTTGTCACTAATCGTGTTTACTCTGCATTTGTAACACAGTAGAACAAACATGGGCAAAAACAAAGGATGAAAAACGTCTTTGGGGTCGCCAGAAATTCTTAATATTGTTTTTGTTTTTCTTCTTTTTTTGTGGTTTGTATATATTGTGTGTTTGTAATATTAGTACAGTGCCCATCAGAAATATGTGGGAGCAGCTTAAGTAGTTTTTTAAAATTTGTATTTATTTTTTCAAGCATGTGACATTTAATACATTTTGTGCATTCACATACATATCAAATATTCCTACACACATCCAAAAATATATCACCATGTGATGTTAATAAATACATATAAACACAAAATGTCAATGTCTTCCCAATATGCCTGTAAAAACCCAAAACCTATATACAAAATTATATCTACAATCATCCGTGTATAATCCTGTTTGCAGTGGAAGAGACACCCAATAGTTTCTTCACTGTACTTCGTGTCTGTGTTCTGTTAATATTTTAAGTTTGAGCCTTTTTTAAACAGTCTAATGCTTGGACATTGTTTCAGGTCTTGACTGAGTTTGTTTCAAATTCTCACTCCACTGACTGAAGTGCACATCTTCCTCATTGTTGTTCAAACACTCTGAAGTCCAGATTCCCCCTGTAATTATAACCCCCCTGTCTATCAGTAAAAAGTTTCTGTATGTTATCTGGTAGTTGCTTGTTTCTAACTTTGTGCATTAATTTAGCTGTTTCAAATTCTACCAGATGTGGGAGTTTTAGTAAGCTGGAATTAATAAATAAGGCATTAGTGTGGTCCAGGAATCCTGTCTTATGAACCAGTCTGATGGCTCTTTTCTGGAGTGTGCATAACGGTCTGAGTGAGGATTTGTAGCTGTTGTCCCACTTTTCTACACAGTAATTCAAATAAGGCAGTAATAGTGAGCAGTATAAAATATATAGTGCTTTGTTGTTTAAGAGGTATTTTTGCTTTGCTGAGGACTGAAACACTTTTTAATATCTTAGTTTGAATATGTTTATTATGAGGTTTCCAACAGATGTTTTCATCAATTATCACACCCAGAAACTTAATTTATTTAACCCTTTCTACTTTTACACCTTCTATCATAACTTTTATATCAGTCGTCTCCTTATACTTACCAAACACCATACATTTTGTTTTATCTACATTTAGCGATAGCTTATTCATGTCAAACCACTTTTTAAATGTGTTTAAAAAAACCAAAATGAAGTATTTCAGAGATTTTACAGATGTCATTTATATAAAGAATAAATAGTTTAGGTCCCAACACAGACCCCTGGGGAACACCAGAAACAATGTCCAAGCATGAAGACTGAAAATCCTCCATTTTCACAAACTGCTGTCTGTTGCTTAGATAAATTTTCATCCACTGTAGAACCACATCCCTGATACCATAATGCTCCAGTTTATTGATTCAAATTTCATGATTTATTGTGTCGAATCCTTTTTTTTTTAGGTCTATGAACACGCCTACTGCCCATTTCTTTTTGTCTATGGAACTGGTGATTTCTTCTATTGATTCAGTTAATGCCATTGAGGTGGATCTTTGTGATCTGAATCCATATTGGCTTTCAAACAGCAGTTTGTGTTTATCAATAAATTTGTCCAATCTATGAATGAAAAGCTTCTCTAGGATTTTGGAAAATTGTAGCAGTAGAAAAATGGGCCTGTAGTTATTGAATTGGTGTCTGTCTCCAGTTTAATAAAGTGGTATGACTTTTGCAGTTTTCATTTCTTTTGGGAATTTACCAGATTGGAATGACAGATTGCAGATGTATGTTAGAGGATGAACAATTTCTTCAATAACCTTTTTGACTATTGTCATATCTATGCCAACACAGTCGAGTGAGGTCTTGCTTTTACATTTATTTACAATATGTATGTTAATTTTCATGTTTCTTTCCACTCATCATCTGCTCCAGGATTATTGATATTGTCTGTCAGATTCAGTCCAACATTTACAAAACACTCATTGAAGTCATTAACCACATCATTCATACTGGCAATGTTCTTTTCATTATCAGTAAAATGTTGAGGTTATGTGCTTTGTTTTGAGCTGTTTCTAATGACAATATTCAATATGTTACAAATGCTTTTCATGTTGTATTCTAAATACTTGTGTCTTTTAGTGTAGTTCTTTATTAGACGATTTCTTTCATATAATCATTTGAAGGTATTTAAAAATGTTTCATAGGCTTTGTCAATATTGTTTTTGCCTAAAACTGACTTTACATTTATTGTCTCTTCTGTCCTCACTCTTTTAATTTTTTGTCCCATAATCAGTTTTTTTCTCCTGTAGCAGCTATCATATATGACAGAAACCAATAGATGGTCAATTATATCATTAATTAATAATCAACTTACTGTTGTATTGTCTGTTAGGTTTGTAAATATATTATCTATTAATGTGGCACTGTGAGACGTTATTCCACTGGGTCTTAGGATTTTAGGATAAAGACTCAGACTGTACATTGTATCAATAAACTCTTATTGGTTTGTGATTATTTGGGTTCAGTTAATCGATGTTAAATTCCCCACAGATAAACAAGACCTTCTGACATGAAACTGTAAATGTTTCTTCAACTCAATCCCTGAAGATATCCAAGTTGGGACCTGGTGTTCTATAAATGCAGCTTACAATTACATTCAACTGTAATTCATTCAAACACATCTTTCATTGCTGTTGTTCTCTCGACCACTTTATATTTCAGGTCTATACCCACATATATAGCTACCCCTCCACCCGCCTTCCCCTCTCTGTTTAAGTAGTTGAACTCGTATCCATCTAGTTCAAAGTCAGCTCTCTTCTCAGTGCTTATCCATGTTTCAGAGATGGCAATAATACAGAATGGTTGTTTGAACTGACCTACATACTGTTTGATTTGGCTGAAGTTTGAATATAAGCTCCTACTATTGAAAGGTATGATAGAAAGTCTATTGTCTGTTTGAATTGTCCCGTCCAATTGATCTTGAAAATAATAACGTGTAAGTTGTCAGTGATGTTGTAGTAGAAGTTATTGTCCGGGTTGACATCCTCACCCAAGTCCTGTTCTTTATATTCAGTGTAATTCTGGATGTTCACCGTTTACAGCTGTTTCTGGAGTAGTGTTGCATCATAACATGGTTAATTCATGTAGTTTTACCTTATTCCAGAACTCAGTCATATCTCTCCAGCTCCTCAATGTCGCGGATCACCAGAGGACCTTCGCCTCCTCCAGTGTCCCGTTGCGCTTGCAGCTGGAGGGCCACGTCACCTGGATCTGCCCCTGCTTCTTCAGGAACCGGGCTTTCCTGGCGATGTCCGTATTCCTCTTGGTCAGATGTTCATTGATGTACACATCTGACCCTCTCAACTTCCTCCCTTGTTTCAGGAGCTCCGTTTTGTACTTCCTGTTGACAAACCTTAATATGACAGCTGGTTTGCTGTTGTTCCTCCTGGGCAGCGTGTGACAAGCCTCCACGGTGTTCTGGTCCACCTCTATTCCCTTGGACCAAAGGAAAGATGCCACTTGCCACTTCACGGAATTGGACAGGTTGTTTTCTGCGATCCCAGGTGGAGTCGCTGCTGCCCGAGCGCAGGAGCGAGGTTTATTATGCAGGCCGGTGATGATCACATCATTGATGCGGTTGTGCTGCTCCAAATCAGACACTCAGTTCTCCAAGAAAGTGATGCGCTTTTCTTTTTCGGCATTCTGGACTTTCAGTGCTTTCACCTCCTCCATCAACCCCATGATGGTTTCTGCTGTAGCCTGACAGCAGACACTTCCTCCGACTAAATATCTCAATGTCTTCTGGTTTCACCTGAGAACAGACAGATGAAACCAGGACATGAAAGGAAAATACAAAGTCCAAGCTTTTATGCTGCAGCCTCCAGGAGCAGGCACATCTTCATGACAGGTCTCTTTAACACTAGAAGTCCCAGGGATTTCTATATCCCCCCAGAAGTCCCAGAGCAGGGTCAAATGAACTCTAGGACCAAACTGACGACTCTGATGGCTACAATTTGCCTCTATTCATTTGTAAATGAATCACCTGAGAAATCAGCAGGGGGGAGAGCCTGACTCTAACAATGGAAGTCTGGAATGTTAGGGGGAAGTGCCCTGGAAGCTAAAGTCACAATGCCCCGTTTATTAACTCGTTCTGCTTGATGCTGGGGGAGAACAAACACAGACTACAAACATTGAAAGAAACAGAGTCACCTCTTCCAACACACCTGATTCAAATGATTATCAGGCTTCTGCAGAGCTGGATGATCATTTGAATAAGGTGTGCTGATTAGCGGCCCTCGAGGACCGGAATTGGACACCACTGGAATACCATGTTGTCATGCAGCCTTTTGTGCTGTGGGGAATAAATAGCTGGCTGCTTCCACCTGCTGACACTCCACACTTATTCTACTCAAAATGCAGAGAAGGTTTACCACTCAAGAAGCGTTGGAATTGATCCTGAACAATGCAAACCCTTGTGACTCAGATGGGGAGGACATAAACCTTCAGCCAAATTCGGATTCGGACTCTGAGCTGTCTTCAGGTTAGATTTCCCAAACATCCTATTTTCATTTCCTGACTTTATTTTTATTTAAAACCGAAGAAAAGAATAATTTGAATTTGTTCACATTGCAGATGACGCGACTGCTCCTCATCTGGAAAAGAGAGCTCGGTTGGAGAGTGAGCCCACAGAGACGGCGAAAGAGGGCACAGTGTGGCATGAAGAACATGTGGGTACAATTCTCCGTTTCACTCCAATGGAACCGTACGCTGCAGATGGAGAGCCAACAGCAAAGGCCAGAAGAAGAATCAGGAGTCGCCTTCAGAGCTTCCTCTGTTTCATTACTGTTGGCATGCTCCGTCCCATTCAAGAATGGACTATTCAGCATGCACGGCAAACGGAGCAGACGGACTGGTTCATGATCCTCCATGAACTAATGGCATTTATTTCTGTTATTATTTTGAGGGGGGTGACCAAGGTTCCATCTCTGCGTGACAGCTGGTCAGCATGCCTGGGAAACCCACTTATCACTGGAATTATGTCACGAAACCGTTTCCAAGACATCATGCGTCACCTACGATTTGATGACATGTTTACGCGCAGTGAGCGAGTGCAGACAGATAAGTTTGCTGCAATTTCGGATGTGTGGGGATCGTTTGTTACCAACTGCATCACATGCTACAACCCTGGTCGACACATCACAATTGATGAACAGCTTTTCCCATCGAAGACTCGCTGCTGTTTCCTGCAGTACATTGCAACAAAACCCGACAAATTTGGCATAAAGTTTTGGGTGGCTTGTGATTTGAAAACAAAGTACATCTGCAATGTCCTCCCATATCTTGGAAAGGACCCCAGTCGTCCCAGTGAGGAGAGACTTTCTGAGAGTGTGGTGATGAAGCTGATGGAACCATTTATGGACAAAGGCAGGACGGTCACCACGGACAATTTCTTTACATCACTGACACTTGCACGACGACTGCTCAGCCGGAAAACCACCATCCTCGGGACAGTCAACAAGATTCGCCGGGAAATTCCTCAGTCAACTAGAAAGATGGACCGCAAGGAATTCACCACTCAGGTATGTTGTTGGTCTTTTTTATTCCATCAACACCTCTGAGTGTGTCATTGTGTTTAAAACCGCTATAATAACAACAATTTCTTCTTTTTTAGGTGTTTTCCACCACTGGTGCCACGCTGACGGTGTATGCGCCCAAACGAAAAAAGACCGTCTACATTCTCAGCAGCATGCACAGCGTGGTTGAGACTGAGGAAACCATCAAAAGGAAGCCAAACACCATCACCCAATACAACACCACAAAGTGCGGAGTGGATGTGATGGACCAGATGGTGCGGGAGTACAGTGTGCGCACAGGAACACGGCGATGGCCAGTCGCCGTGTTCTACAACATGATCGACATGGCGGCACTCAATGCACATCTGCTTTATCAAGCATGCACCGGGGTGCAGGAGAGACGGGTGGACTTCCTGGTTCAGCTAGCAAGAGAGTTGGCTAACTCTCATGTGAGTGAAAAGAAGGCACTCAAAGAGCAACTGCGCCAACAACAACCGCCTACACCTGGCCCTGGGAAAAGGGCTAAGTGTCAGATCAACCATTGCTGCAAGAGCAATCGCGCAACTGTGCGATGTGTTCATTGCCACAAATACACATGTGGCAAATGTAGGAGAGAGATACCGTGGCAGTGCCAAGTATGTCACGAGTCTCAATAAGAGGATGAAGGAGATTCTTCTAAATAAAAACCATTGAAAACAAATCACAGTTGTTCTTTTGCACATTTCTCACACCACACTGTCATTAAAAATAAATAATTTTTGTGTTCTCTTTGGGTCAAATGACACCTCTCTGGGTTTTATAGGTAAAAAGTTCATTTGACACCTCAGTGGGACTTCTAGTGTTAAGACACTGGCTTTCTTCTTCAGGTTCACACTTCTATGATAGATTCTTTCTACACAGTTCCTGCAGAATCAACTTTCTCCTCAAGCTTGGCGGTGAGGGTCTCCACCTGAGCTGAAAAGTCCATGACGTCAACTTCCAGGGCCCCAATGCGCAACTGATAATTTAACAGAGCGCTGTTGTCCTGTTGAGCCTTGTCAAAGGAGGCCTGCAGGGTGTTGTTTCTACTCTGAGTCGTATGGAGCTCCTCACACACCTCCTCCAATCGCTTCTGCAGGGCACGCTCACTCTCCGTCTTCTCACCAAGATTCTTGGTTAACTTTGCACATTCCTGACACAGTTTGTCCAGCTCAGCGTTTTGTTTGCTCTCAGCCTGGCTGGTTGCTTGGTTCAGAAAATCACAAAGAATAGAGTTCTTCTGCTGAAGACGTGCCAGCTGGGCATTGGGGCCTTTCTCCAGGTGATCCTGGAGGATTCCCAGATCTATTTACTGAGATGCCTTTTCACACCAAGCCACACCTTATCAACTATCACACAGAGCGCCAGGGGGAGAATACAGAGGTGTCCCTGCTGAACATGCCCACACAATTAGATGGACATGCTCTCGTGATGAAACTGCAAAGAATGTTTCAGCTGCAGCAGATTTTCAGAAATCAGTTTCTATGATAAATGGGATGAACACTGGTGGATACCAAGAAGGCTTTTCAGCTGGATATCAAGATCCAATGTGGGAGATAAACCAGCCAAATATAGATGACTTTAACTCTGAGTATGGAGACAGACAAGCAATGCAAGGTGAAGGAATCTTTGATGGCATGGCATTGCCAGAACACTTCCTTGGAGAGTACTACAGTCAGGCTTGGGGAGTAACAGATTACAAGTAACAGCGTTACATAATCTGGATACAAAAAACACTAACTGTAACCCGTTACAGTATATTCAAAATGTTATAAAAACAGGGATTACTTCGGGGGATTACATTTTAAAAGTAAGCGCAATATACATCAGTGCATCAGACATACAGTGCACGCGCACGCATTGCGACACTTCACGGCAGATATAGTGGTACTTAGAGTAAGGTAACTTGTAATTGTACCGGATCACTTTTTTTTAAAGTAACCCTCCCAACCCTGACTACAGTCAGGTGACCAGTGTGTAAAGGATGCTTTGTTGATGTACGAGTAAGAGGGCAAAGACTCGCCTGCAGGCTCAGTTAGCTGTTGTAGCGACTGGAGTTTGACGATGACTTGCACTTCCTTGATGACCTTGGAGTGAAATTCAAAACCTTTGCTTAGGTGTGTGGAGGAAAGAAGATCCAAAATGAAGCCAAGCCAGTGATACCTCCCCTGCCTAGTGCTCCTTCATCCAGCACTCATACATTAGCATCAACTTTAGCGAGCGCTCAACAGATCCGTCCTCCACCTCTGCAACAATCCAGACTGGCACTAGAGAAACAAGCAATGTGTGTGAAAAGGTGGAGAAGAATTCAGCCACAGTGAGAGAGGGAACAATGGTAATGGTCTTCTGACAGGAATCCCCCACAAGAGCATCAAACATCTACAGCTGGTTCAGAACGCTGCCGCTTGGATCTTAAAAAAGCTTACAATCACATAAGGAAATCTAAATGTATAAAATAAAATTTAAAAAAAATCTGCATCCAGGTAAAAGTTTTCTCCTTCAGTGAAGTTTGGCATTGACAAAAACCAAGTGCCTCAGCTTTGAGGGGTTGATCCTGGTGGATAAACTGATTTTGTTCATGGAGGGCCCGCGAGCACATGCCCGCTCACTAACTACAGGTTTTATGCGCGCGGTTGTTTTTACACGTGTAGATTTTTAAACTAATGTGAAACAATTATTAAATCAAACAAAGCAAAGTAAGAATAAATGGTTACAAAATCCTGCAGGTGAATCCTGTATAGAGGTTTTGCACTGACATCACTGTTACCACGCGGGTTTTGTTTATGCTTCCATCTTGGACGGCATCAGCATGTCAGCAGACCACCATTCAAGTTGTGTGACTGTGATCATGATCTATAAATGAAGCTACATTTAACAGGGTTTATATATTAAGTTATACTAGAACTACCTCTGAATGCCTAATTGTCTAACGCATTGATGTGAGACACGCATTTCACACGCTGCCCCACACCATGTATATCTCACACAGAGAAAGTACCAGGATAAAGGTGCGTTCACACCAAACACGACTGAAGTGACTAGATTACATTCAAAAACAATGTAAATGATGCAACTTCAAGCAAACTAATTTCAAGCGGCCCGACTTGCGTGATTTGTTAAAAAAAGTTACAAAATTTAAGCTTTTTAAACGACAACTCCCCCAGCCGTCACTGTCTGTAGAGCCAAGGCAGCAGCCCCTCCCTCTCGCTACAGTGAAACGGCTGCAGAGGGAGGCTGCACACTTTCTCAATTTACCAGGGCAAAATTAAAGCGGTTAACTTTTTGAATGAGCCTACATTCTGAATGAACTCATCCTTTGGTAACTTCGCTAGATGGTCATATAAGCGTAGCTGTCTGTGATATTCACAAGTGCTGTAAATCGTACAGCCGGTGAAGAAGTGATGCAGCCCTCTCTCTCCGCTGTCACTGGCTCCACACACACACACACACAAGATAAGCACCCATGCACTAAGAAATGTTAAACGTAAAAAAAAAAAAAAAATACATTTGTACAAATGTATGTGTCTTTTGTTTTTGGATTGAAGGAGAAAACCAGAATATCCGGAGAAAACCCAGCAGGCACAGGGAGAACATGCAAACTCCACACTGTTATGGTTGGTGCCTCATGGCGTCTCAGCCTGCCCTTCCCTCTCTCCTAACACACCTGATTCACATCAGCAATCAGGGAGGAGGAGGTGGAGGAGCTGTATAAAGGGCTGAGAGGACCAGAAGGAGTGAGGCACAACAACTGACCAGCAGCAGACATGTGGAGAGTTCTTCAGCTCCCCACTGGACATCTTTGTTTGTTATTTTAGTTTGGACTGGAGATTCCTGGTAGTCCTGTTTTTCGTGTTCCTATAGTTTAGAGGGTGGACGCTGGCACAACGGCCCTGTAGGGTTGTCCTCTCTACTTTTGTTCAGTTTGGCCAGGGTCTCCAGTCTCTTTTAGTTTGTTCTGTTGCTACTTTTAGGATTTTGTTAATAAATACTTTTGATAATCGTTGCTTTCTGTGTGGGGTCCTATTTATGTTGCGGCCCCTCAAGCATTGATATGACATCCTAGAGGGGGTGGTAACAACACAGAAATGACCCAGGTGTCCACCCCAGGGGTTTTGAAACCAGATATAGAGAATCTTTTTGATTTGATATTGTTTTAAAAATAGAATAGAATCAACTTTCTTTCTCATAATTATGAATTTACTAACTTATAATTATGACTTTCCATTGTGATTTTTTAGTGGTGGAAATGGGCTTTCATAAAAAACGTTGCGAAAAAGATAAAATATTTTGAAAAACAGAATTAAAAAAACAAACAAAAACAGTTTGTATTTTAACTTATGAAAGTTTTATGCTTGTGACATGTTTTGAGTTTCAGAACATTTAGGGGGTATGCTACTAATCTAGATTACTTCTTATCGTGCTAACTTCCAGGATTTAATCCGTGTGTGCTGGTCTACAAAGCTCACTGAAGCTGAATCACTATGGCAACTAATCTTTTACAGCTAACCTGGTCCAGACCAAGTTTTTTTCTATCTTAAATGTTAGCTAGTGACAAAGTCCCGCCTCCTGACCAATCAGATCTCTTATAAAACGAGCTGTCCAATGAAAGGTGAGGTGTGATCACGTCACTGTGTGGAGCTGATGTGATGCTGACCATAGAGAGATGTAATCCTTTCATTTACTGATGACATCCTATAGGAAAAATAAGATTTATATCTGATGAACTGATAAAATAAAATCAATAAAATAAGTCAGCTGATAACACCTGCGTGCACTTTCACACCGATAAATTAATTAATTAATTAATTAATGTAATCTGAGAGCCTCAGTCCTGTATATAATATAAATATATTCCACTTTATGATGAAGGCTGATCTGTATGAACACAGTATCACAGCCACAGTAACATGTTAAAAAGAAAAGAGAAAGTGAAACTTATGAGAATGTCCGTTTATAATCTCACAAATGTAAACAATAATGCGCAGAAATTCCTGCATTAATAACTTTCTGCTTTTACTGCAGCACCAGTCGTGTTTTTGGTCTGAATTATGAATTTTACTTCTTCATATTTTTAAACTTAAGCAACTTTTAACCAATCAGGACCAGATTATGAAATAGATCAGATGTGATAGTGAGTATATAAGCTCCGCCTCTTGCACTACTGTTACTCTTCCCTGTCATTATGGATTTATATTTATTATATTTAATATCATAAACTGTGAAGACGCTCTACCAGTTCTCTCCATTGATTGGTCAGACTCTGCAATCTCCACCTCTTTCACGTGAACACGCACGTATGAGGGTGAAATCACTTTTGATCGACGTTCGTAGTTCAGCACATATCTGGAAAGGAATGTTTGCTTAGTTCAAGCAGCTAATGGAGATTAATTCAATCTAGAGTAGTAGTCTGGCCCTTTGTAATTACTGAGTCTTATATTAGCATACACTGCCCTTAGAATCATTGTCAATGCAATAAGCAACATAATCCATGGAAACGGGTTCCAGGGTATCAAGTACAACAATATGCCTACACCGATCAATGTGACCAAACTAACAAAAGGAAGAGAGGCTGCATCCTTGGCAAGGTGATACGTTTCCCAAAATTCACTCATCCTCATACGTCTCTTGACCTCTTCGAAGTCAAAAGGCACCTTTGTCCTGTTGGCTTTCTTAGAAACTTTCCTGATGCTTGATTGTTCCTGTCCTGATGGGATACATTTGTCTTTCTTTCTAAACAAGTTCTCCACCTTCCTGTAGACACGTTTTACACTGCTTATTGTGGAGCGGGAAGCTTCTCCATCCTTTCCTTTAGACTCCATCCCTTTGTGATGACCTGTTGCAGTAGATGGCGCTATCTATGATAAGTGCTGTAAACGTGTAGCAGTAGAAGAAGAAAGCAGCCCTCTTTAGCTAGCTGCTAAGCGCTAACAGCTAAAGTCCTTCTTTTTTTCTTCTGTGTAGTTTTACGGCGGTTGGCAACCAAGACAAGGAGCGTTACCGTCCACAGCTCAAAGACCAACGCACGATCTAATCAGAGCCGTTTACAGAGTTGTGACAACGGAAGTTCGAAATGTTTGACCGTCACGTGATTCACGTAGAATCAAATATGAAAGATTCGAATCCATTGATTTCTAGTGACATATTAAACTGAGATTTTCGGTAATTCGTCATCAATAATTTGCATTGATTTACAATATTTTATACAGTACACCGTCATATGTATGTGTCACGTCCTGTTGGTCTCAGCATTGGTTCCCTTTGGCTTCTCATTCATTGTAAAAGCTGCAGCGCATGCGCCGTCACTCTCTAATCATTAAATCTGTGATCGATCTCATGGGTCTTATGAGGACGTGTTAAACACTGTCAGCTGATTGGCTCAGCCGGGGTGATTGAAGCTGAGAAGAGTTTGATTAAATGTTAAAAGCCAGCATGGTCACGGACGGCTTAGATGAACCAGGCTTAATCCATAAACCTGGTTTGATGAAATACCCATGGGCTGCATTGTTGGTGTGTGTGTGTGTGTGTTAAATGGGGCGTTCCGTTCATCACGGGAACACCCCCTATCTGAAACGAGAACGCCCACCGCTTCTTCGGCTGCCAGTTGCGTAAAAAAACAAGGTGGCGACACCTTGTGGATGTTTTTTTATATACTGCATATGTCAGAGGAAATAAACACACAAAGTTGATGTAAGAACAGTATGTGTCCATTTTAAAGAGGACAACTTCCTACACAGTTTTGAGACTGCTTTGAGTTATACATTTACAAATATAAAAGCATTTAAATGTACTGAATGTCTAAATAGTAAAATACAAATAAACACAAAATACCCACCGAGCATTTTAAGGTCTATTATACGTCTAAATGTTCCTTAGACGTCTAGTCTACCAGAGGTATAGAAATGAAAGTTTTTTTAGATGTATAAATGTAGACTAGGTGTATAAAGCACACGCGCACACACACGCGCACACACACACCTTAAGTAAGTAAGTAGTTTATTTATAAAGTGCTTATTGCAGATAAAATCACAAAGTGCTGTACAGAGTTGTGGTAAAAGTACAAGTACAACACAATAGAATAATAAAACAAGAGTGCATAAATATCATAAGAACAGCAACATTAAAGGAAAAATAAAAATTTAAATCCAGTAACTAAAAGCTTTACTGTAAAGTGTAGTCTTCAGCAGTTTTTTAAAAAGTGACCACACAGTTGAGCTCCCTGAGAGACTGGTGCAGGTTATTCCAGAGTCTGGGAGCTACAGCCTGGAACGCCAGGTCTCCTCTGGTTTTAAATTTAGTTTTTGGGGTCTTTAGGAGACCCTGACCTGAAGACCGAAGGCATGGCCCTGATGAGTAGGGGTACAACAAGTCTGAGATATATTTAGGGGCCTGACCATGTAATGCTCGGAACGTGAGAACTAATATTTTGTATTCTATGCGAAACCTAACTGGAAGCCAGTGCAGAGTAGCAAGAATGGGGGTGATGTGGGATGTTCTAGAAGCACCAGTTAAAAGTCTGGCAGCAGCGTTCTGAACGATCTAGAGTCTGTTTAGAGTCGACTTATTAAAACAAGTAAAAACAGAATTATAATAGTCAATACGAGATGATATAAATGTGTGTATGACCAGTTCTAGATCTGAATTTGATAAAAGATGCCTCACTTTAGAAATATTTCTCAGGTGGAAAAACAGTTTTTAGTCAATTGACGACAGTGTCCCTCCAAAGACATGGACTGATCAAAAACAACCCCAAGGTTTCTGAGGCTGGTTTTAACAGATGAGCCCAGATCACCAAGAGAGTTTTTAATTAGAGGATGTTTTTATCAGGAGCAATGATCAGAGTTTATCTGGAGATAATTTGAAGACAACCAGTTTTTGATACAGGACATACAATCTAAAAACTCTGATAAAAAGTGAAACTCTGAGTCATTAAAGGAGCAGTACAACTGGATATCATCAGCATAAAAATGATAAGACACATTTTTAAAACCACGGCTCAACCGACCAAGAGGCATCAGATACAATAAAAACAAAACAGGCCCCAGAACAGAGCTACTCCACATGACAGGTTGGACATATTAGACATTACATCATTAATAGCAACATTAAAGGTTCTTCCATTAATGTAAGAGGTAAACCACTGGAGAACAGTACCAGAAAACCCCATCTCAGATTTGAGTCGATCAACCAGTCTACTGTGATCTACAGTATCAAAGGCAGCTGTCAGATCAAGTAAAACTAAAACTGTGTAACGACCAGCGGCCATCATCACATCACTAGAAACTTTCAGAAGAGCAGTTTCAGTGGAGCGGATTGATCTAAAACCAGATTGATATTTATTATAAATATCAGGTCATTTCAGATGGCAGTTCTTGCAAGGCTAGTGACTGCATTCAGTTTAGTAAGGCATCATTTAATTATTATTACATTAAAATACGGGATATTTACGGGAAAATACTAATACGAGAAGATGGCGGGAAACATTCAAACACTTAAATATTGCACTGAACACTTTTTAATTCAAAATGAGCTACCATGGCATGTTATACATGATTTAAAAGCTTATTTTCTCAAGAAAACTACCACATCACTCTGAACATTTGTCCCATCAGTAGGAATAAAAGAGCACTCAACAAGATAATGAAACAAATAAATGGCTGTGAATATTTAGCAATAAATCCATTACGAATCTTAAGTTAAAAAAAAAAAAAAGTATAATTAAAATTGTCCTATGTATATGCCCTACACTCCATAATTCAGGGTTCCAGAGTGTAAATAACTCCTGGTACAATTCCGTGTATAAACAAAGTTTAAAGTGTTTTATTTTGGTGCTTAACACCATTTTCTTTTTTTACGTTCAGTAGTAGTTAACTTCCGGTTAAATGTTTGATGCTTTTATTTTGGCGGCATCACTTCCTGTTTGCCGTATCATGCTTGAGGGAGCTTGATGGGATGGAAACAAACGGAGAAGTACAAGAAAACAACACGGAGCGGCTTTAAAAGTGTTTCATGTTTAGCTGCCCCCTTGAAGAGGCATAAGGTATGTTTAAAATGTTTGGGAATACTGCATGAATGTTTGGTGTGGCCAGAGTTGTACTTTTGTTGGGTTTTTATGATGTTTGTCTGAACTTATGCAGGGATGTAAGAGCTTAGCATTTAGCTTAAACTTTGTTTTTGTATATTTCAGCTCTTACGGTGAACTTAAGGTTTACTGCCAATAAACGTGTTTCATCAGTAAAGTCTCAACCTTCATCCGGGGGATGCTTCAGTAAGAGCTTACCTCCAAGAAGAGGGAGAGCTGGTCGCCAGGGAGAAGCACGTGCTAAGCTAAAGTGCTTCAACGAACGTTACGGTGACGGCGCGGAGCAGCAGCAACGACCCAAGGATAAGGTGACGAGCAATTGCTCTCAAAATTGAAAGTATGGAAGAACAACTAGAGGCGTCGCAATGTGAAATTGATGAAGCAGCCATTGAAACATTACCAAGGTGATCAGAACGGCCTAGTGTGTCCACTGAGAAAATGTTACTATTTCAAAAGGATGAACAGACTAAAAGAGAGAGAAAGTTGGAAACCATTTATGAACATTGGAAAGGCCAGGTCAGAGTATACAGAGAAGACCTGAAAAGTGATCAATCAGACTCACGTTTAGCAGACATGGCCGATGACATTGAAAAGACAGTAAATGACATGTGCCATTGACAAAACAATGGCACAAGCACCAACACCGACCCAGACTTTCCACCCAGCCGATGCAGGCCAAAAAACAATCGCGGGATAAAAGAGGAAGAATACAAAGAGGACGATCAAACCAAACCAGCGGTACTTGGCTATCTTCTCACCCAGCCCTTTGGCCAACCAGATGGAGAACCTCACGCAGGGGATGATGTACCACACACAGATGTCGAAGAGGTAGGAGAAACTTTTGGCTTGTGTTTCTCCTGGACAAGCAAGAGCATAAAGTATACTGAGACCTGCTGTACCAAGGTCTGAACCCAGGAATAGAGGATATGTTCGTTCAAGGCTGATGACATCAACGCCTGGAAGAAAGAAGTTTACCCAGATCTCGTTGCTGGTGTAAGTATAAATTCAGGCAATTGCGTCATCAATGAAGACATACTAACAAGATAGTTACTCTGCAAAATAATGGTCATCAAACATCCCACCAAAATTGCAATAAGTCCAGGAACTAAACTCCATGGGCAGAAGAAATCTGCAGGAAACGACAAAAAGCAAATAAGACACTAAATATAATTGTTTTGCTTTAACCTGTATTTTTACTGAATCCCAATGGGATTTAAAATTTGTTTTACAAGGGAGCCCTGCCAAGACGGCAGTAATACAGAGTTCATTACAAAATCATCCTCCACAATAATATAACAATTCTAATATGTTTACACATTATTTTTTTTTATTACTAGGTTTTATGGGGATTTTTATTTCATGTGCTGGAGCTTTTATGTCACACAGCTGGATTGCCACACCTGGAGGTGAGCCAGCAGCGACAGGATAGCTGTACCTGTGCTGACTATCAAACAGTCTGGTTAGAATGCACGTTTAAGGTTTTCTCTTAGTGTTGTACCTGTGCTGAGCACCGCCTTGATCACCTTAGTCACCTGTCCCTTCAGCATTGAATCAAGGACCACGTCAAAGAGTTTAAAACCAGCCAAGAGGCAGATTAAACAAATTAAAAAGAGGAAGATTCCCACGTTGATGTCATGCCCTTCATATGTGACGAAAAGGTGGACGCCTATAAAGGATAGAAAAAGGTTAAAATTGCTTTAAAAGCTGAGAATTGAGGGAATGTAGGAGGGATGTAGTTTATTTTTTTTT
Organism: Gouania willdenowi; assembly: GCF_900634775.1. Taxonomy (NCBI): domain Eukaryota; kingdom Metazoa; phylum Chordata; class Actinopteri; order Blenniiformes; family Gobiesocidae; genus Gouania; species Gouania willdenowi. The sequence goes on from NC_041065.1 coordinate 32,088,883, forward strand.
TTATATATATATATATATAACCCCCCTCCCCCCTCCCGCAGAACACTCCCACCCTGTTGCACCTAAAAGAAGAAAAAAAAATAAAAATTTTAACCAATAGAGTAGAGATATGAATACGACATCATTCTGATAGAATAAGTGAGGGATCCACCTGTTTGATTTCATCCAAGATGGGTTGCCAGAGAGTAAAAAACTTACTGACACAACCTCTTATAGAATATCGTATCTTCTCCAGTGTTAGATGAGACAAAAGATCAGCAAACCAGATTCTAAGCGATGGAGGGTGTTTGTCTTTCCATTTAAGCAGTATAAGCCTTCGGGCAATAAGTGTAGTAAACGCGATCACATCTTTTTGTTCTTGATTAAATTTAGAAAATTGAGGTACAATACCAAATATTGCAGTTGTGGCGGCCGGTTCAACATTAATCTGAAATACATCCGAAAGAAATCTAAATATGGATTCCCAAAAGTGTGTCAGTTTTGAGCAGGACCAAAACATGTGAGATAAAGTCGCTAGCTCAGTTTCACAGCGATCACAATGGGGGTCTAGGTCAGGTTTAAATTTTGTCAGTTTCACTTTTGACCAATGTAATCTGTGAACAATTTTGAATTGAATTACCCTATGTCTTAAACAAATTGAAGAAAAATATATATTATCTATCACAGATTGCCATACATCTTCAGGGATTACAGTTGTAAATTCCTCCTCCCACTTTCCTTTGACACGAGACAATGGTTCCAGATCCCAAGGAGGGATGTAGTTTATTGGGGATATATCTAGATATTTTATTTATAAGGGTGGCAAGTGGTGGTGAAATGTTTCCTGAATCTTTAGTGGGTCAGGCATTTCACAAAGCTTTGTAAATGTTCACCGTAACCTTAAACGGCCTATGGCCATGCTTACATTTCTCCCAACAGTCACCACCAGGTGGGCAGTTTGCTCCCATCTTGTTTCAAAAAGTCCGAGAAAGGTATGAGAAAAAAAACATACAAACACAATATGTGATATTACTATAAATGCATTAGCCTTATAAAAATCAGAGATGCTCTTTTTGTTCTCCTACTGTGTTTTTCTTGTGCCATACTTTTATCATGCTCATGGATCTGGCTGCTGCATCTCTAGTGGCAATGGCAGAGATGACTGAATTGTCCACCTTTAAGTATTAATGCAGACATTAACATTTACAGGTACTTCATCATTTATCATTTTCTGTTTTTCCCTTCCCTATTTTCATGATTACCTGGATGATACGAGTTGTTAGTGGCTTTATGATGACTTTGATCAGGTCAAAATCATTCATACCAGACTTCATTTGGAAACTATCAACAATTAAGGAAGTCAGGTGGTATAAAGCACCAGTAGATGTCTCCAAAATGAATAGTATCAGCACAGTCAGTAATATATAAATGACATGAACTGTAGCAGCGGCGATAACCCTGAAAATACAGAAACACACCCATGAGAACATCAGTCTGAATCTTGAGGTTAGATTACCTTTATTTATGACACAAGCTTTTATTTACCTGCTAAACTTCTTTTTGTGTGCTGCCTGTATGACGGCCACAGAGGCGTTGGAAACGGCCATTCCCATAATGACCTCCATGAGAGTCAGGATCGCAGACTGTGTGTCAAGCACTAAAGAATACATTTATGATTTATTAAAAACTCAATTTAGAGTAAGTAATGGATAGATATTTTACTATGAAACCATTTCAGACTGCATGTTGTTCAAGAATACCAAATTTATGATTATGTTTAACTTTTTTTTTTTTTTTAAAGGATTTTTTGGGCTCTAGTGGCCTTTATATGACAGTTGCTCGACAGGAAAGGGTTATATTTATGTTTAACTTTAATCATATTCAGTTTAGGACATTGCACTTGAGTGGACAATAGTAACAACTTAAGGCGGTCTGAATGCTTTCATGTACCAGCACATGGTGTGAATGTACTCACATTGAGCCGACAGCATGCTGCTCACAATAGAAAATGAAACACTGGAGCTCTGCAGTATGATGGTGACTACCATTCCAATCATTGGCCAAACCACAGGGTGAGCTCCCAGAACATTGTCCTTGAGGAGATCACAGGCAGCTTTGCCTGATCACAAACACAATTACTGTCAGAAAACTGCATTAACAAGCATCTGCTTTAGTCCTGCCAACATTAAAGAAAAGTGACCCTGGCTCCAAAGTATATTTACCTGATAGGAGCTCCAATGCAGAGGTCATAACATCCTGTATGGAAATGGTCACGTAAAGAAGCATGAGCAGCAGAATAAACTTCCCAATAAACAACACGACCTTAAAGATCTTTCCCTTTGTATCCAGCTCTGCAGAAGAAACACAAAATCACAAAGCAGTGAATCAGAGTCGAGTATTGTAAAATAATTTGCAGTTCCTGGATTGGTTATTATGGCGAGCTGCTGACCTGACCACCGGACTGCAGGGTCTGTGTGCTTTTCCTGTTCAGAGGTAGTTCCTCCTGAACCCTTGGTTGTTGATGATGATGCACTCTCCTCTGATAAAAGGAAAATGCAGAACAAAGGAAAACAAAAATGTTGTCACAATAGTTTTAGGAGATTCAACTTGTCCAAAACAATAGTGCATTACCCAGAGAGGGGGGTGATTAGACCCCAGTTCTGGTCTTGGAGCCATGACTGGAATAAACAAATCATGTCTAAACGACCAAACAAATTAGAAAGTGTCTATTCGTACGGACAATCCCAGGTGCTATTGGTACGGTTACCAAAGTACATGTACATAGCATCTAAGGGTTAGGGTTAGGTTATAACCCAATATCGCAACAATTTTTAGGCTAAGTTTTGGTCTTAGTCACACGACCTAAACTGGCCAAATAGGGGCGCTGCGTACGGATACAATAACGGTATATTGGTACGGCAACTATACGGGTCGCCACTGCCAACAAATTATCTGGTGCCAAGGGAAGAAAAAAACAGAGTGTTTTACCACTATCATGGTCAATTGTAATAAAGCCTATGTGTGCCTGGGACCAGATTCCCATCTGAAAGAGTGTTCTCAGCTGCTGTTTTATCCCCCAAGGTTTACAAGTTTTTCATAAATATGTTCCAAAAATCTGATTTATTACTCTATTGCCATTTGCAGTTGCAGAGCCTTTTTCGAATATTTTTTGCACAATGTCTGTTTTTTTATTCTGTAAATGCAGTGACCAAAATATGACACAAGGGGGAGTTCAGGATGAAAATGCTTCAAAAACAAAACTGAATTTTACTATGCATCTTGCTGTTCTTACTGTTCACAGGAATTTAAAAGTATTTTCTTACATTTACCAACGACCTGACTGTTTGCACTTTTAAGACAATTCAGAATTGTTTTAATTTCTGGATGTTTGCTTTCATTTGCAATTAATTATTTATTTTTATGGTTGTGCCTCTTATTATACAGTTAGATTTGTTGTGCAGCCACTGGAACATTAGTACAAAATGAGAATGTCTTGAGTTTACGATGTTTTCTGTTGCCACTTTATTTACACAGCATGTCCTGTGCTTTGAATTTTGTCATTGCATTTGTCTTCTGCTCAGGTCATCTTAAATAAAATGTACATGAATAATGTAGCATGAGATTTCTCATAAAAACAGAAACTTTTTTTATTCAAGTGAATGCAATAAGCCTCCGTAATTTTGCATATTTATCATAGATATGATTAAAGTTGTTCTTTCTCTCTCTCGTGTGTGTCAGCTGTACATACTTAAACAAACACATTGAAGTAAATATATTTAATACCTTCAACACTGGATCCATCTGGATGGGACGCCGCCTATTGGACAGAGTGAAAAGGAATGAAGGATGAAATAATTCAACAGCAACATCTGGAGTCCATAATTAAATATTAAATGATAATACAGATTATTCCATACCATGCTTTTTACATCACCACCACACCTCTGTGTGTACACCTGTATATTTCTATTCATGCTTTTTTCCAGGCCTGGAAATATAAAAATAATACAAAATACAATGAATGGCCTTTTCACTCATTTAGTTGTTTTTCTAGATTGCATGATGAAATAAAAACCATCCATCTATCCAAAAATGTCCAAATAACTTTTTTTTTAAATCATCTTTTTCACGAAAAAAAAAAAAAAAACACTTAATGTCGTTAACATTAGCATAGCACGTAATCTCCCAGTCACTAGGTGTCCGTGAACGCACCATCAGACCTTGTTAAACTACCTCACTCAATGACTTTTAGCTTTATTTTCATAAAACATACTGGACACTTTGATAGATGGATGTGGTTTTTTTTTTTTATGAAAGAATTGAAGAAATTAACAAAATCAGAATTTGTTGTAGTAGCAAAAGTTAAACTTTTTTGAAAAATGTAGTTTGATAAACAACCCACCATGTGCATAGCATCTCTGCTTCACAGCTACAATAGCTGCATGCTAACCGACCACTGGGTTACCAGCGCCCTCTGCTGGTCGAAACTAAAGTACACTGACTAAAATGGAATATGTATTATGAAATAACTCATAGCTTTCAAATTTTTGCATGTTGTAGGCTGTCAATCACTAAAGCTTCTGAGTTTCCTGGTTTTACTCCTGGGCCATGGTTGCACTGTTTTGTTTATTTATTTTAATTTTAAATGTGACCAGCAGTGGCTTGTTTTAAGATTCACAAGGATTTAACGTAATTGATATTATGTATTTTAATTGTATTTTTCGTGTTTGTTACAATCATATTTCTAGATTGTGCCTTCTTGTAAGACTCTACATTTAAGTATAGTTAATAAATGACTAATAACACATGTCATGATTTCTAAATTCCTGTCAACTTAATTTTTTTTTTTCTACAAAAAATGGTGGGCAGCCAGTGAACTTCTCTACCACCACTAATGTTTGACTTTGTATGTACAAAACAGACTTTGTGTCTGTCTGTTAATTGACTCAGGTGTGTTTGGTCTGCAGTGAGATTGAAATATTTCAGTTAAATTTTGTTCAATACTTACAGTGTTTACCTGTGTTCTGTTTGTTTTACTTGAATTTAAAAGCCCTTTACTATTGTACTTGACTTTTGAAACATAATGAATTCATGTTACAAAAAAATTAAAGCAGGAATTGATGAATTTCTGTCTTTTCAGTTTAAATTGAGGTTTGGAACCATCTAGTGTAAGTTTCAATCAACAGTAATGACAAAATATAGGTGTATATGCACAAAATGTTTTCCTTTTACCAAAAATGTTTGGGCCCCATATACTGATTTTGCTTCGGGCCCCCAAATGACCTGGTCTGGCCCTGCATGCATAAGTCTTCCAGGTGCATGCCCTCGTCCGTTCCAACCTCCCGCTCCTGATGACCCGCTGAAGCTGCGTAAACACGGCAACTCACTGGTGGAAACATGCACTCTGGTCTCTCACACATGCACACTACAGCTCTTGCACATCCCTGTACTTACCGTGTGTATGGCATATCAGGCTGCTCGTCCCCCTCGTCCAGGTCCGTGGGTGCACACCCTCGTTACGCGGCAGTAGCCAGTCCTTCTGTTGTCTCCAGGGGGAATCCCACGAAGCGTGCGTTGTGGAAAGCGCTCCCACTAGACACATTCATTACAGACTATACATTATTTAACACTTTTTTAAAGCAGTGTATATTTATGGTGCTTGTGATTGGCTGATTTTTCATGCTGACTTACGTGTTTCCTTCCGCTGTGGTAGACGTTAAAATATCAGTTATTAATCTAACACAACGTGTAACTGTGTCACATCCTGATGGTCTTGAGGAAGATAAACTCTGTCACATTTTACAACCTATTTACACCAGTTCTTTGTTTTTTTCACTGGAACGTCTTCATTCATCGTCTCTGTTCTGAGTTATTTCCGGGGTTGTTGGCGCTCAGCACTAATCTCGCGAGAACTGCCACTCAGGTCATTTCAGATGGCAGTTCTCGCGAGGCTAGTGACGGCGTTCAGTTTAGTAAGGCATCTTTTAATTATTATTACATTAAAATACGGGATATTTACGGGAAAATACTAATACGGGAAGATGGCGGGAAAGAGTGGTAAAATACGGGAGTTTCCCGGGTAAAACGGGATACTTGATAGGTATTAGACCATTTTTAATTAAAAGTTAAAGGAACTCTTTTTCTCTACTGCGTATGATTGAGAGGAATATTTTTGGTCATGTTGTTGATGTAATGTGTTTGTTGATGATTTTAATTGATTTTACTGATGATTCTAAATGTTCTTATTGATTTAAAGCTGTTAAATGTTTTATCATGTAAAGCACATTGAGTTACCTTGTGTATGAAATGCGATACAAATAAATTTGCTTTGCCTATAACGATTATGGCCATTAAAATGATTTTAGTCCAATATTTAGAAATCAGTTCTGCAACATGCAATTATTTTAAATAAACAACTATTGAACAATGAATTAAATTAAATTGTCTAGATTTGGTCTATATCTAGACGTTGAAATGCAGTAGAGTATTAGATGTCTAAATCTCGGCTATATCTATACTGTATAACGGCTATCTTAATTATTTTAGTTCAGTTTTTGGAGATCAGTTATGCACCTGAGAGTTGTTTTTTTTTTTTTAAATAAATAGTTATCAGATAATGGATTAAAGTGCAATGTCAAAATTCCATCTAAAAACAACTATTGAACAATTGACAATTGCTGTTAGCTGTGGTCCTGAAGGAGTCACCTGTGGCCAGATACCTGCACAGTGAACAGCATAGAAAAGCTCCTGAGGACAAAAAATAACAATACATAATTTGATTAACTTTTATTTTAATTATAATATATTTATGATAACGACAATAATAAAGCAGGCCTCATCTCCCAAAATAGGTATCTCCAGAAAACGATAATTTTAAATTCCCTTGGGATTATTAAAGTATATCTTTATTGTGTATGTGAGAGATGTGTCTGATGAATCATGGCATCTTTGGTTGCTTATGAAACTTAGCGGAGACAGATAGACAGTCATTCGGCTGCAGAGACGGAGCTCTGGTAGTTGGTATCCTGCCGGGAACATCCGTGGGCCAGTTCGACCCAGCAGGTCGTCGAATCGGGCGCTGGTCATCCACAGGTACCGCTGGAAGCGGTCATCATCCAGGTGCAGCTCCTGAAGCTCACCGAGTTGGATGTGGCGCTGGTTAACCTGGTGAAGCCAGGAACGCCGACGGTTCTTCTCCTTCTGAGGATAAAGGAGCAGCGAATTTGTCTTTGGGGTGGCCAGAAATTCTTGATTCGTTTTTTTTCCTTTTGTGTTTTGTATATATTGTGTGTTAATAATATGGACTACAAGTCTAGAATAAAGTCTGTGTACCTATAAAAAAAAATTCAAATTGACACTTTCACTGTGATTAAAATTATTTATGGTAGTAGCTCTGAAAGACTTAAAATAATAATAAAAGTGACGTAATAAGAGCTGAATGTGGAGCAGGAAGTGACTAAAATATCTTCATTCATTTATAATTAAACGCTTCACACCAACAAAGTGAGAGCAATTTGTTTATTTTACATCAGCACAACAAACAAACAAACAGTGTGCCAACCAAAAAGCATAAATAACTGAATTAAGAAAACAAACTAAATAAATACACAGTAGGACGGAAACTCCAGTGTAGTGTGTGTTTCATGTGTATGAGTATGTGTGTTTGTATTTATTTGTGTGTGTCTCTCTAATGGGCTAAACCAGTGGTACTAAGGGGTGTTTAAAGGGGGCGTGGCCTACAGTAGACAGAGCTATGGAAGCCTGTGAGCTCCAAACACAGAGAAAAAACTAAAGCAAAATGAAGTTATTTTGGTCCAAAAACATCCTTCCTGAGTTCACATCGTACAGATGAAAACATCGTACGAGCTTTTCTTTCTTCAAACAAACTCAAACTTAATCAATTTAAATTTCAGTGCAAACATGAAGCGTCTCCAATGGCTTCCTACTGGCCTGTACTGGTTTCTATCACAGGGATGTAAATAAAACAAAACAGAGGTAAAGGGGAGGAGCTTAGGCTAAGGGGTGCGTTTGGTTCAGTGGCGGGAGCGCTTGGCGGGCTGAGCGGAGCTGTGCTCTGATAGGCCGAGCCTGCTGAGTTCTGATTGGAAGAAGAGCTGCAGTCGCTGCGCTGCTTTGTACTCGGCGCTGACGCGAGGGTTGAAGAGAAGACAGTTGGAGAACATCAGAGATACATCGGAGACAAAGTCCGCTGTAACACACACACACAGTACAGTGTGTAACAACATCTCAGAGAGACACACATTAAACACGACGTGACACACACTGACCTGTGTTGGTGTACACACAGTTGTTGACTTTCTCTCTGATGGTGCTCAGAGCGATGGGAGACGTGATGATGTCATAGTAGTCAGGAACCTGGAGACACGAGAACAAGCAATCAGGTTAACAGCTTAAAAAGTAACTAATTACAGAATACACCAGTGGTTCCCAACCATTTTTATATCGCAAATTTCTGGCGACCGCAGAGACATTTATTCTTGATATTTTTATACCGGATAGTATTTGAACTAGATTTGTATTTGAGAAAGAGGAAGTTCACAGTATTTGTATTTGAGATTGTGTGTGGTAAAGCAGTGTTTCTCAAATGGGGGTACGCGATGGCACTACAGGGGATATTTGAGAGAGAGTGGAAAATGAACAAATAAAGTGTCAGTGTTGGTCCCTCCACAGTCGTGATATGACAGGAAATGATAAAAACTAAAGAAATAAATCTATCCAGGAGCCCTTAAATCAGTGTTTTTCCACCTTGGGGTCGGGACCCCATGTGGGGTCGCCTGAAGTTTCTGAAAAATTCATTAATTATATTCTTTTAAAAAAAAAAATCTAGTGCAACTAAAATGTAGTAAAAAAAATTATCTGAGCTCAGACATGATCAAAAACTAAATCTAGAAAAAAGTATCTTTGGGTTAAATTCTGTTAATTGTGTGTGTTATCACTCATTCATTCCATAATTATGATTTATAGATGTTTTTAAATAGTTTTCTGAGCAAAATGTCGCAGTCGGACAAAGGGGGAACTTGAGCAAAAAAGTTTGAGAACTACTGGGGTAAGGGTGTGCGATATGACGATATTAGATTGTTAAGGATTTCAACATGACGACGATCTCCTAAATCACGGAGATCGTAGAATCGTCTGCAGTTCACATTTTAACCCTTGCGGTGCCGTGTCTGTCATAAGTCTGTGGTCCATACACAGAACATCCAATGGTTTTTTTCTCTGCCAAATCACACCATTTGCTAGTCAGCATAACAGACATTAATTAAGATTAATTAAACGCTTAAACAGAGCAGAAGTACGCCCCGCTCCCCCTCCCCCAGTGCAGGGACACACAGAGTTAGCTGTGCTGCTTCCTCCGTGTTAGCGTCTGTCTGTCAGAGGCGCAGTGCAGATGTCTGTCTGTCTGTTAAACTCCATCAGTTCTGAGTGTTGAAACACTGAAATATGTTTGAGAAAACACTGCATGTGTTTCTCTTCTATAACTAACTGTCGCTGCGCTGTAGCAGAGATCTTCTGCTGCTGCAGCAAACGGGGCTGTTTACACATTCTTAAAGAGACAGTACGTGATTTACTTTTAAAAACTACTTTCATCAACTCAGAGCTGCCCTGAAAAAAGCAAAACTACATAATTTAATCACATTTCAGCCTTAATGAAAGAAAAAGTCAAAAGTGACACAAAATGTTGATATTGTGCTGCTAGTGATTAATAAAAGGGTCTTTGTAGCATTTTTCTCCACTGACTTTGACCCATTATTGTTTTTCTTGTAAAACTATTGAAAAAAAATTAATAAATAATAAATGGAGTTTATATCACCTATTGCAATTTTGAGGAAAAATGTAGAGATATGAATATTGGTCCATATCACCCAGGACTAATGTAACCAAAGCAGTAACGTTTTATCATGTAAAGGATATGATTGTCTAAACTGTGTGAAATGAGGCGTTCAAACACTGCTTAAAGTAGGATTTTATTATTATGAGTGTGTTACCTCAATAACAAATATAAATCACTAGAATGATATGCTGCCTTGTTATGTAGCAAGTGTTGCTAATGCTAATGATACACCACTTTAGTTAAAAAAAAGTAAAAAGACTGTGTGTGACTAAAATATCTGTCAGCCTTTTTGTTTGATGTCAACTGTACTAGGAACCAGTTTGATGAATTGCTTACAATTAATTTAAAAAAAAAGAAGAAGATAATTACCTTGTCCTAAATGATCATTTATTCCTTTTGTCCAATTAAGGGCCATCATTTTAAGAAGGTAATTTGGTTTGTTTTATTGGTAAATAACTTTAAAATTGTCTAAATGATTTGAATGAAAAAAATCGTGATCGTGATTTCACAAAGAAAAAAATCGTGATATATTTTTCCCATATCGCCCACCCCTATACTGGGGTAAATAATACAAAAATAATAATGAATCATTTTTAAAAAACAAAACATAATTTTAATCAGTAATTTTTTATCAATTTGTAATCCACAAACACTGGATTACACACTGGATGCTCTTAAAGTTTATATCAGTGGGCGTGGTAGGCCCTCTGTGGAGCACTAAGTGTAATAGTGGGTGTAGTCAGAGCTATGGCGCCGCCCACCTGCGTCCTGGAGACCAGTTTGATGAAGGGCCAGCTGTCCTCGTGTCTCACCATCTCTACGACCACCTGTTCACACGCCGACAGTTCGTGGACGCCATATTTCCTACCTGAGGAGCGGCGTCCTGACGAGGGGCGGGGCTGCTGAGGAATCGCCGCCTCTGTGGAAAAGCAGGTCACATGACGTCTGAGTGACATTCAGCTGCTTCCTGATTGGCTGAAGAAGCAGAGCTCACCTGGTTGTTTACCAGCAGACGCCCTATGATTGGTGGACGATGGCTTGGGCGTTTCTTGATTCCGCCTAGCGCCCCCCGCGCGGGGTGGGGCTTCACTTCCTGATGTCTGATTTGCTTTGGCTGTAGGGGGCATGGCCTTCTTAGCTGAAGCCCTGTGATTGGACATGTCAAACACTGAGCATCACTGGTGGCGAGCTACAGACTGACTCACTGACTGACACTCACTTGGAGGCGGAGCCTTTACCAGCAGGGGCGGGTCTGTTTTTGGGCGTGACCTGCACAGCCTTCTCTTTAGGGGGCGGAGCCAGGCTTTTCTTGGTGCTGCTGAGATTCACAGAGACTTTGAAACAAACTCAGAATCTTTGATGTTCACATGTTCTTAAACTAACCTCAGAGGCTCCTCCTCTTCCACAAACTCCTCCTCTTCCTCCTCGTCATCAATGGAGGAGCGCTGACGGGAAGGAAGTTGGTTTGTTCTCCGTTTGGGTCGACAGTCTGGACAGAACCAGTCTCCCTCTGGAACCACCTGTTATCACCACGTGAATAATATTATTATCATCGTTTTTACTATCATCATTGTGATTTTTGATTATTTTTTTATCATTGTCATTTTTTATCATCACCATTATCATAATTTGTATTAGAATCATTTTCATAATAATTATCATTAAAACATTTTATCATTATAATATTTTGTACCTTTTTTTAAAATAATTTTACTATCATGATTTATTATAATTTTTTATTTATTCATTTTATCATAATTTTTATCATTATCATTTTTATTATGATTTTATTATTTTAGTATCATCATTTTTTAAATACATTTTTATCATCATCACCATTATCATCATTTGTATTAGTCATCATTATTTTCATAATAATTATCATTAAAACATTTTATATACTGTATATATATAATTTTTTGTATCTTTTTTAAAATTAATTTTACTATTGTGATTTTTATTATAATTATTATGATTTAATTATAATTTTTATTTATACATTTTATTAATATCATAATTTTTTATCATCATCATTTTTATTATGATTTTATCATTTTAGTGTCATCATTTTTTAGATCAATTTTATTATCGTTATCATTTTTATTATTATTATGATAATTTTTTATTATCATCACCATTATCATTATTATCAACATTAATGCAAAGGCCCTGTTGTCTCAACCATGTTTGCTGTGGGCGTGGCCTATTTCCTGAGTGGGTGGGGCGTGCATACCTTAAGGCGGGGCCTGAGGCAGTGGGTGTGGTGTCCTCGGTCACAGGCGTCACACAGCAGCATGTTGTCTGCGTCTCCTTTACGTCTGCAGATACGACAGCGCGCGTTGAGGATGGAACGAGACCACACGACGCTACGCTCCAACGTGGACAAGTGAACAAACACCTGGACACACACGCAGAACATAAAGGGATGTGTCACTGCAGTCCACCAGCCAATTAGAGGCGACCTGTGAAGAGGAACTGACCTGTGATAGACTGGAACAGGACAGCAGAGATTCCCGCCATCGTTCCAACACTGACTTATAGACACACCCACTATCACTGCCATCTGACACACACACACACACACGCACAAACGCACACACGCACACACACGCACACACAGTCAGCTGAACAACATTGAGCCGTGAGCTGTGATTGGTCGATGCAGTACCGTCACTGGCCTGGTCTTCGTCTCTCTTCTTATTTTTCTTCATCTTCTGATCTTTCTCCTCGCCTGTAGGGGGTGGATTTTAACGGACTGTGACTGTTATCCAGGGACAGGTCAGCCAAACTATTGCACGGTATGTTGTTGTAAATAAGCAGCCTGTCGCTGCTGCTGAGTCACCGCTAACAGCAGCTCAATAGCCTGATATGTTTAGCATTGCGTAGCTGAGAAAAATGCTGTGAATTAGTTTTTCCACATTTATTTTCATAAGCATTTTCAACAGCAGAATGTGCACCTGGAATATGAACAGCTTACTTTACATTACTGTGCTAAGGCTGAAAAATTACTGTTTTAATTTTGGAGCAGCTGTTTTGTGCTTTATATGCACATCATTTATGGTTGTTTTATAGCAGTTGATCAACAGTGGATTATTATATTATTACAGCACTGATATGAAGCTGTATGGACAAAAATGACCCAAAATAAATAATGCATTCTTTAATTCTAAGTAACTCAAAAGTTACTTTTTCCAGTAACGCATTACTTTTTGGTGTAAGTAATCAAAATAGTAACCGAGTTACTTTTTTTCAGTAACTAGCACAACACTGCTGTGCATACACCTGCGTCATATGTGTGCCTGTCCTTAGCCTCACTGAGAAACCCTAGTGTTCTGGTGCATGTGGTGGTACGTGGAGGTACAGCTGGGATTAAACACACTCACCCAGAGGAGCTCTGAGGAAGCGTCTCTCGATGCCTTCCTGAACGTGAGCAAGAGCATGAGCGAGGACACTTACGGTGCTGCTGACGCTCTGAGGCGTGGCGCTACCGCTACTAGCGGCGCTCTTCACTTCCTGTACTCTGTAAAGAAAGCGTCCATGCTGAGCTGTGCTGTCTTCACTGACCGTGTGGTGTTTTCAGCTCTCACCTGTCTCTAACCCTCAGGTGAGGAACGACCTCCGTCACGTCCACACCCTCAGCGCTCAGCAGCTTATAGTTTCCTGTTTCTATTGCCAAGCGCCAAACACGTCTGTCCATCACCTGAGGGGGCGGAGCCATGTCAGTCACGTCAGACCACCTGTGACTACAAGTGAGCTCACCTTTAGAGTCCCCAGAGTTCCCTGGTGGATCCGGTCCTCGATGTCTAACAGCAGGTCCCTCAGTCTGACCTCCATCAGGGCCTCGGCCGCTGCAGTGCATTCTGGGATAGATCGGGATGACTCAGGATCGTCTGTGGGAACAGGAAACGCTTAACATAGGTGAGATTTAACAGGTGGGACATACTAACAAATATCCCACACACTTTGGTCTCAAATAATTCTGATTTCTTTTTACTATTTGTTCCTTAATTATTCAATATTCACACTGTAAATATTAGAATTAAATAGAAGAATTTGAAGATGCAAGATACTGTTTTATTTCTTGATGTCAATTTTTTATATTTTATTTTAAACTGTTTACGTTTCCATTCACATGATCAATATAAATCAAGTCATATTAAATCAAAATTATTCTATATAATTTTAACTGTATAGAATTTAATATACTGTATTGTCTTCATTGAGAAGGTATTTCTGGCTCCAGGAGGACTTTAATCCAGGTGAGATGAGGTTAGATGGTTCCTTGTAGAGTAAAGGTTGCAGACCCCTGACCAGGGGAAGAGGGTTAGGAGACCCCACTATAACAGCTGGACCTTCTGGATTAAATTACATGGGTTGAAGCAATGCAGATACTAAGTTAGTTATGCTACTGTTAAGTTAATTTAAGTACAGCATTTCTGTAAAATAAAAAAACAGAATACATGTAACCTGTTGTTATGCTTTGCTGTTATTTAAAACACTTGTTACGTCTTCTTTTAAAATTATATAAAATAAATAAGCTGTTAATTCCAATAGTACATGTTTGCACAGCCGGAAACCATCGGTCTAGGACCCTCGAGGTAGGACGCTACTGTTGTGTTTTTTTTTCTTCGACAGAGCACCAACTAGAGGCCAGATGTCTGAGCCTGAGTTTGAGGCCTGGGACCCATTAGTTAACTCATTCAGTGCCAGCCATTCTGAGATTTTCTACCCCCCTCAGTGCCAGCCGTTTTTGAGCATTTTGACTGATTTTTAAAGACCCACAAAAAAAAAAATTGTTGCTGGCTTGTTTCGTTTTTTTGTAATCAGCTGTTGAATAGAGCAAGTTTTACACAAATCTTCAGTTTCAGAGCAAAAAGCTGAGAAAAAAGCCTTTTTGTAAAAAAAAAACCCTGTCAGTGACTTTAAAGCTTTTTTTTGCGTTAGTGACAACTCTAACATCTGAACATCGTTTCCTTATATAAAACTAAAAAACACAAAAACCAGGCTTTTGATGGCAAAATTATTATTTATCTATCTGTAACCCCCCCGATCTTAAAAAAAAAAAAAAAAGGGTGCGACCATTTCAGAAAGTCAGTAGCATCACTGAAAAAGTTAGTGTAGAGCCCTGGTGTGTGTGTGTGTGTGTGTGTGTGTGTGTGTGTACCTGAGCGTGCGTATGTGTGTGGGTCACCCGTCCTCAGCGTGGTGTGTAGTCGTTCTCTCTCCTGTATCAGGGCGTCTCTCAGTGAACTCTCTCTGAGGCCTCGAGGGTTCAGGGCATCGATCAGCTGATCAACCTCCTCCAATGAGCTGTAGAAAGCCCATTGGTTGGGACGATTGATGGGCGTGCTGCAGGTGCTGAGGGGGGCGGGGCTTCCAGCCATGATGGGAGATAAACACAAATAAATACAGATATAGAATAACTGAACATTTTTGTATTTTTGCACAATTTATAAAATTGACGTTTCATTTTTGTATCACCATAAAATGTTGTGTATTTTTGTTGTCGTTTTGTGTACTTTTTTGTAGTTTGGTTTGTTTTGTGCCATTTATAAAATTTATTTCATTTTTGTAGTAGTTTAGTGCATTATTTTAAAATTTTGTGAATGTTGTTGCAGTTTCATGCATTTTTTAAAAATCATTTAGTTTTTTGTTGTTTCGTGTATTATTTGTATAGTTTTGTGTATTTCAGTTTTCATTTTGTGTAATTTTGTTTGTTTTGTGTAATTTATAAAATTGGCGTTTCATTTTTGTAGTAGTTTTGTGTATTGTTTAAAAAATTGTGCATTTAAAAAAATATTTTTTTGTATTTCTGTTTGATTTGTGTAATTTTTAAAATTGGTAGTTTTGTGTATTTTTGTTGATGATCCGCCTCCTCAGAACCCTCACCTTCCCTCTGCTGGCTCATCCATCTCTTCGTCCTCTATGCTGCGGGCAGCCGTGGCGTTGTGGGTGGAATCTGTGGAGGGCCGTAACATGTCCTCCGTTAACCCAAAGCTGTCATCCTCTACAAACAGTGCGGTGGCCGATGGGAGGAGCCAGTAGCGGCGATAGAGGCGGTCCCTGCCCAGAGGCAGCAGGGAGGTGCAGGCTGACGCCCTCTGGATACGATCCTGCAGCTCTCTGACCTGCGGCACAAACATCACCGTTACCATGGGAACGCCACCCGTGACATCACAGCATCACCATGTGACCAAACCTTTTCCTGCTCTCGCTCCAGCTCCTCAGGACTCTGAGCGCAGAGTGGGTCAGCAATCAGCGGCGCGGGGTCCCTCAGGAGGACTTCACCTGGAAAACACACCGCGTTACCGCGGTAACCACCAATCATTCCTCCTTACAGATGTTACTGACTCAGCGAGACTTTCTAATGTCTCGCCACATCACACACAGTAACACATAAACACACGTAGTAACACACTGTAACGTGTCTCCACATCACACGGTCACCAGATGACCCACAACACCAAGATTATTAAACAACCTTTACCTTCTGTCCTCGTCTCCTGTCCATCCTCCGGTTCACCAGGAGCCTCACTGATCACAGAGCACAGTTAGCACAGTAAACACACACACGCGCACACACACACACACACACACGCACACACCTGTTGACATCCTTCACTTCTTTCTCCTTCAGCCTCTGCTCTTTACGAAGTCGAACCCTGACGAAAACAAACCACACCTCAGACTGAGTGTGTGTGTACCTGTGGGTGCGTGTGTCTGTGTGTGTGTCTACCTGTGTGCTGCCTCCTCCCTCTGGCGTCGGTGTTGCTCCGCCCTCACTTCTCTGAGCTCTTGACGAGCAGCTCGTTGATCTTCTACACAATCATCCATCACGTCTCTGCTGGACGACAACGTCAGGAGTTTACACAGCAGAGCACTGAGGATCTTCAGCTTCTCCCCTGGACGGACGGACGGACGGACGGGCACGCGCGCGCACACACACACGCACACACGCACACACAATGTAACACAAACTAACACTGTGTAACTCAGTAACACACACACACTTACCGGCGTTCAGGTCGTACACGGCACTGTTCTTCAGCTTCCTGAGGAGGGCGGGGTCACTGAGCCTCAGCTCCACACACGGGTCGTCCCTCAGCGTGAAGCCCCCCTGCTTCTGATAGCGCAGCTTGGCATTGCCATGGTGACAGTCGGCGCCGGACGCCATGATGTGCAGACGGAGGATCTCTGACAGTGTGCAGCTGTCTAGGTCCAGAGCCCTCAGCCCACAGCCCTGAGTCATGTGACTCCACGCTGAGGAGAACACGGCCACGGCACGGAGCGCCGAGCACGCCGCGTCCTCATCCAGCGCCTCACAGCGGTCTGTGGGCATACAGACACACACAGTAAAACAGCTGCTCTGTCACAGCCCCCCACCCCGTGCAGGCCCATACCTTCAGCCTGCTCCTTGGACACCTCCTCCTGCTCCTCGTCCAGCGTCTGAAAGATGGCCGACAGGAAGAAGAAGAGCAGCTCACAGAGAGGGCCCTCAGGGTCAGAGGTCACCAGCGCCTCCTCCAGGATCTCTGAAGTACCACATACACAGGTCACAGTGTGTGTGTGATATGGAGAAAATTTTATATCACGATATAGGTAGATTTATATACTGGTATTTTTCCTTAAAATTAAATGAAATTAATGGAAAATTGCTTTTCATTATATATTTTATGGTTTCTATAAATAAATAATACATTTCTCAGAACCTTTAGGATTTCACAACCAGCTTCTCTGATTGTTATGACCTTAAACTCCTGATTTTCCATCAGTTTTTTCCAAATAGTTTAAAACGTTGTGCAATTATTTTTTATAATAATGGTCAATTTTCCCCAAAAAAATTATTGCTTTTCAATCATTTCATATCAATACAGAAAAGAGCAAATTCACAACAATTTACCAAGATATGGATAATTTCCATCACAGTGTAAAGGTCTAGTGCTGAGAATATTACATTGAGTAAGACATTTGTGAGACACTTTTGCAGCTATTTATCTTGTCATATTGGCTGTAGTGACACCGTTTGTAACCAGACTAATTGATGACCCAATCTGGGTTTCACCACCACATACCACAGTATCCATTTAGTGCATCTTTGTTTCTCTAAACTAAACACTTCACGCTCATGTCTGGTGTTAAATGATGTAGAATTAGCTCTAACGCTGCTGTAAACTAGTATCTCTGGGTGATGCTAACATGCTACTAGTAACACATTAGTTTGCTACCTTCATCATATTTTAGCTACAGAAACACAAACATTAAATTAGACATAGAAACCATAGAGGGTTGTATCATACAATAGACACTCTTATATCACACAGCGTTGTGCGTGTGTGCGTGAGTGTTTGTGTGCATGCGCCTGTGTGTGTGTTCACCCAGAGAAACACCGTCTGGAAACTCGTCCTTCAGACCAAATAAGTCTCCAAACGCCCTGAGAAACTCCAGAACCATCAGAGCTTCTCCAAACAGCTCAGGAGGCAGACGTGTTCTCACCGGGACCGGAACAGGAAGTTCCTGAAGGAAGCATCACACGGTAATATATGAAGCTGGTTGTCACGGTAACATGTGATGCCTTCACTGACCTTCAGGTCGTCACACTCCAGGTCCTCCCTGGGTTTGTTCCACTCCTTCAGACGCTCAACGTACTTCTTCTTCTCCTCCTTCAGCTTTTCTCGTTCCTGTCAACAGGAACCAAACCCTGAGCTCACAGACTCCGCCCCCTCACGTCTAGCTACGCACCTTCTCTTTCTCCAGGCGCCGCTGCTCCTTCTCCTCCCTAAAGTATCTCCTCTGCGCCTCCTTCAGCCTCTCTCTCTCCTCCCTCTCCTTGTGTTTGACGCCCTGCGAAGCATCTTTGAGCCGAGCCCGTGCCGCCATTTCCTCCCTCTGCTGCAGCAGCTTCAGCTTCTCCTCTGCAGCGCTCAGTAGGGGCGAGCACACCTGAGACAGGAGCCGGTTCACACATACCAGAGACATCTGCGTTTAGGGCAGTGTCAAACTCATTGTAGTTTGGGGGAAGAAGTTTGATCTTAAATGGGCCACAGATTTTAGGGTGAAAAAATGTACCATTTCAACAACAATTTCCCAAAATTGTCATTTCAATGCATAATTGATACATAAAGTATGTATATGTATACGGCACTGATAATATCCAGACAGTAAGTCACAGATATCAGTCCCTACAGGATTTTATCTTTTAAATTTAATTTATTATCTGACTAATTTTTATTTAATTTTGGGAAATTATGATAAAATAATTGAATAATAATGACTATAATAATTTTAGTTATTTGAAAAATTTGAGATTTAAAATGACTGCAGTCATGTGATTAAATCAGGGGAAAAATGTGATTCTCCAAATATTTTGGTTTCAATAAATTTGAAATATTTAATCATTTACACAATAATTCATGTTTTTTGTTTGTTTTTTTTTGTTTTTTTTACTTCCTTCTGCGTACCAAATTGGCTACGTGCACAATAGGGATGTAATGATTAGTCGTAAGACAGTTAAAAATCGATTCATAGGTATCGCGGTTCACAGCGATACTGTGAAAATTGAATCGCAGTACTTTTTTTAAACAGCACAGGGCGCTATACAGAAGTGTTGGCGGTGAGCGGAATCTACTACTACTTTCTTTCTGGCCGCCTTCTACTCTTAAACATGTTCATAAATGATTCCTTACCCCTTTAGCACCGAAAGAATATCTTTAATATTACGTGAATATCTGTAAAAGTCACATTTTTTATTAGCTCTGTCTGCTAGCACATAGCATCTCTTCTTCACTGCTAGATTAGCTGTATGCCAACCAATTGTTAAGACACAAAATACATTTTCAGTTGCACTTTTAAAAAGAAAAAGAACTATTATGCAGTTTTGCATGGACTTCCGGTCCATTGTTGTTACGAAGCCAGCGAGCAGAGGGGAAAATGGTATATCAAGGGGTCGGAGGTTCAGCATTACACTGTTGTGTACCTAGATCTACCTTTTCTTCATGGTATAATTCCTGTATTAGCTTCCACTGCTTCCCTGCTGATAATGCAGTACTTCAGCAATGGCTAGCCAAAATCCAGAGATAACTTCATTCCAAGTAGGGACACAAGAGTATATAGCTGGCATTTAATACCCAGTGATATTGTGCTTACGCCAAATAGAAAACGAGGACTTGCGGAGATGATTTGAACTGGCTCTGAGTCAAACAGATTGGCTGCAGCTGCGGACGTGTTTTGGAGCACTTTGCTAATTCAGATTACCAAATTCACCATTATACCAGGTGAGTTTGCATTTTATATTCTGTATTTAGTTATAGTAACTGGTGCATGTAGTATTCAAAGTTGAAGCTGCAGTGTGTGAGGCACTCCACGCTCCCTCCTACCCTCTTCATAGAGTTTCTTCATAGAGACTAGTGAAAAATGTAGGAACTTTATCTTGTGCTATTGGAGAGTTTTCTGATGTTTTAGAGACATTAAAACTCTCTCTATCTATCTATCTATCTATCTATCTATCTAAAGCGTTTCAAATAATACAGTACAAAAAAAATTCGGCCGCTCACACCGTCCCGTCATTGGACCAGAAGTGTTGTGCCTCACACTGTCGAATGCGGAAGTACATTTTCTTTGCCCGGTGCAACAAACCAAATGGATGGTCTAAAGCAGTGGTTCCCAAACTTTTTGTGCCCAAGGTACACCAAAGGACAAGTAAAAATCTGAAGGCACACCTATTGCACAAAATAGCCTTTATAACACATTATCGCTCATCACGTACAATATCATGTACAAGAAAGCGCTTCGTTTTCCCTCCGTTTCTCTGTTTTAATGTTGTCCTACAGCCTTTTTCACTGTCTAATAATTCTCACCTGCGCAATCGCGGGAACAGCAAAATATTGCGTTCTCCTTTTCTTTCTTTTTTTTTTTAAAGAATTGTTTTTAGGTATAGAGTTTGCCTCTGTATTATAAAATGAGTGCATACAAAGTAGTAAATTCAAATATAACTAGAATTGCAAGCAGTTATAAAAGGTATAAAGTTTTTTTACTAATGCATTTTTTTTGGAGTCGTGTATTTTTGTATCTTTCTGTTGTGTTCTTATGCATTTTTTGTATAATTATTGTTTTTGTTGCCATTGCAGTGTGATTCTGGAGTCATTTTGTGTACTTTTGTATCTTTTTTGGTGTAGTTTTGTGCATTTCTGTTGTCATTTTGTGTAAATATTTAGTTTTCATATTTTTGTTATATTTTTCCGGAATGTATGTTTTTGGAGTCATTATGTGTATTTTTTTAATCTTTCAGTTGTCTTTTTGTCCATTTTTTGTTATTGTTTTTGGTTGCCATTGTAGTGTGATTCTTAAGTCATTTTGTGTACTTTTTGTATAAATATTATTTATTTTTTTTGTTTTACTTTACTCATTTAGTATATTTTTATTATAAATAAATACCGTGCGTGTGTGTTCCTGTGAAATGTTTGAGACGCTGACAACCAAACTCCATAGCCATTGCAGAGCTTAGCTTCCATGCGCGGCACCACAGAGAATGTGCATTTTTCCAGATGGAGTATTGAACGGGTTGAGTTCAATACCGACTCTAGTGAAACAGCGCATTAGTGAGCAATTACACGGACAGTTATATGGTTTAAACAATGGGAAACTTGTCAGCAAAAGACTCAGCAGTGGCTGACTGTTTCAAATGACCTATTGAAAGAGCTTCCGTTTTTGAGACACAACGATAGCACGGTACAGTGATGGAGACGGAAGAGGAAGTGGACTCCGTGACCCACGACTTAAAGGAAGTTTGGGATCATGGGCATAATTTTAAATAACCATGACATATTAACTTAAATAACTTAGCAGTACAAAAACATTTTAATATTGACCTTTTTTAAACCCAAACAAAGTGCGACACAGTGACATCATATGACCCAGAATTGGAAGAAGCGCGCTCATCACATAAATACATAAACAAGGTTTTAAGCAAATTTTAAACTATTTTCATCTTCTCATATAAACAACTTAAATAACTCAGCAAATGAATTATACAATGTTGAGTTCACATTTTAACAGTCCCGTCATTATGAGCTCAACAGTAGCCCTTTGGTTTCAGGCCTTTTCCCATGCGTTTTTTGCCGTGCACTTTTCAGGTGTTCTCAGCTGCGTGGCGCACAGCCAAAGGCTGTTCATAGGGTGACTTTCTCATCAGTGCGATTGTGCTTACCTGTTGAGGTGCACCGCGGAGAATTATGCGCGCACACGGAGCAATATGAGCGCGCGCTGGCATGCGCTTGTTGCGGCACATGCACCCAGCATTACATGCTCGGAGCACTCAGGCTCTAAATCCCACGGCACACCTGGACTTGACTCATGGAACATCAGTGTGCTTCGGCCCACCGTTTGGGAACCACTGGTCTGAAGGGCCGGATTTGTGTGCGTGTGTGTGTGTGTGTGTGTGTACCTGTCCAGGTGAGCTTTTGGGGCTGCAGGTGAACACTGGTGGGGGGTCGGGGAAGAACTGAGACAAGCTGCATTCAGACAGTCTGTATTTGGTGACAGTAGACGGCTGAAACACACACACACACACACATACTTTAGTGTGTGTGTTAGTGTGTGTGTTACCTTTAGTGTGTGTGTTACCTTTAGTGTGACTGTGCCGTGGATCAGTTCACAGTGTTGTTTGAAGAGCAGCTTCAGTCGTTCTCTGGTCACAGTCGACTTCCTGCGACTGAACACATGGGGGTAAAACTTTCAAATCAAAAGCTTCAACACTCTTAGCCATGAGGCCACAGTTACAGGCCATGCTGATGATGTCATACTAACTTTCGCCACATTTTTTTCCACTTTCAAGATATTTTCCGCACTAATAAACCCTTTCCACCACTTTTTGACCTAATGTCACATACGTTGACCTCTTTTCACCATATTCATGATTATTTTTGCTTTTAACCATATTCACCACTTTTCATGCCTATTATTTGCCAGTTTAAACCAATTGATACTTTCAACCCTTATTACCACTTTTTCCAGTCTGTTCTTGCCCACTCTAATTTGTAACTTTTAACCAATTTCTGTGGTTTTTAAAATCTCATTTCCCCACCTTTTCCACCATTTTTGGTCACTTTGGACCCATTTTATTTCTGGTTAAAACATTAAGGTACAGTGGGGATCGTTGGTCTCTGGCACTTTTATTTTGGCGGTCGCTGACTGAAAAGGTTGAGAACCACTAGTGTAGAGTACGTTAGTGTGATATTTACAACACAGACCTTCACAATAAAACACACCTGATCTGATTGGCTCTGACAGTGAATGTCTCTTTGTGTCCATCCATTATCCTCACCTGGTATTTAAACGCTGAGGGACTGAAACACACACACACAGTGAGTACACATGGATGTCAGACCCGTGGTCAGACCATGTGACCTACTCACCTGTTAACCTGAGGTGACCTCTGGAAGGCGGAGTCTTCTTCATCACTGTCACTGATGATGATGGTATCACTGTCAGCTGGTTTCACTGCTTTGGTGTGAGTGTTGGACTGAACATAGAGAACCTGAAGGACCTCACACACATGTCTGACACACACAGAGTCAGTGACTGCAATGGTCACTCACACTCCTCTGTAACCCTGTAACCAATGGTAACAGTCCTACCTGTGCACCCCCATGCACACGTCCACCTTCTCCCCAATGAAAAAGCGTTCCCTGATGAAATCGTACACACTCTCACTGAGCTCTGACAGGCGCTGGCGGCGTCCGTTAGCGGCCATCAGCAGGACGGGACGCAGTAGCGCTGACGGGAATGAGCTCAGCGTCTGACGCGCTCGCCGCTCGCTCTCTACCGCCTCCAGGTAGGTGAGACCCGCTCTACCAGTCAGAGAGCAGCTCCACACCAGACTGTTACACAGGATGGTCCTCTCAAAGAACTCACTGAGGACGCGCACACACAGGGCAAGGCAAATGTATTTGTATAGCGCATTTCATACAACGGCAACTCAATGTGCTTCACATGATCAAACAGAAAACATTCAATAGCTTAAAATCAATAACAACATTTGAAATCATCAGAAAAACAGTTAAAATCATCAACAAACACATTACATCAACAACAACATGAAAAATCTCCCTCTCATTTATACGCAGTAGAGAAAAAAAGTGCCTTTAACTTTGATTTAAAAATGTTCACATGAGATACTGACTTCAGCTGTACTGGCAGTTTGTTCCACTTCTTTGCAGCATAACAACTAAACGCAGCATCACCATGTTTACTGTGAGCTCTGGGCTCCACTATCTGACCTGTCCATGCAGTTATTAAAAGATGTTCCAAATAATTACCTAAACAGTAAATTCCATATCTCATTCAGAGGCTTGTTCTGTCTCATTTGGACTATGATTCAGTCGTTTGGTCAAACACTTCATTAAAAATGTGAAAAAGTTACAATTAGTGCAAAACAAAGCTGCACGAGTGGCTCTAAAATGTGGAGATGGTTGTGTACAATAAGTAACTTTCTAAAAAGTATTATTGCTACACAAACACCTTTTATGTTTTACCAAAAGTTGCCTTTTAGTAGAAATACACATTGTTATTGAACAAGACATTCAGAAAGGCAGTGTTTCACTCTGAAAATATGAAAGTCTAGTCTAAGCCAACGTACAGTTACGTTTCGAGCCATGCAGCAATGGAATCACTGACCACATTATATTAAAGAACAAAAAACCAGTTATAGCTTTAAAAGGCAACTCAAATTATATCACGATAGAGGCATATGAGCATTTAAAAAAATTCTAAACATTTTTCTCTGAATTACTGTTGTAACTAAACAAAAGGCTTGATTGTGTTTTTTGCATTGACGGATAATCAGCTAAGGCTGTGATTGGTCAACTCCAAACCTCAGCCCCAGTCACACCGCCATGTTTCAACTTTTTGTGGAGCGATACGAGAGTTGTTTCTACAGTGGACTGAGTCAAAGATTGAACTGAGACTGACTAAAAGTGCCAGAGTTTTATTTTCTTTCATGGCTGCAGCACCGCCAAAAAGAGTCAATCACAGACAAAAAGTGTGTGTTTACTGTTACTATCGCTACCACTGCCACATCTCTACAGTGTGTGTTTCATTCACAGTAAACAATGACCAACATGCTGTGGAGGCTGCCAAAGGAGTAGACATGGCGTTATGTTTAAAGTGATCTTTACAACGCTGTCCCGATCTCAACTTTCCGTGGCTGTGGACCCGGGGTCTACTCACCCCCGGCGTGACTGTTGACGGGACCAGTCGACAGTCCGCTCTATACACTTTGTTTACAAGTTACCCATGTTTATATTGAATAATAAAGTGCAAGTTTTGAAACCGTTGTTTTAATGTTTGTGTCCAACAATACACACATGGTTATGTACAGTAGGTCAGTAATAAATTACATTTTTGTTTTCTCTCTTCATTTGTCTGACAAGTGAAGATAAATTACAATTTAAGATGATTAAAAAACATAAAACATTTTTTCTGTGACAGGAAGATAAACAAGATCTTTTTAATGCTCATTTGTAACAACAACACACAGCTACAACCCCTTAGCGGCAGGGCGGCCAATCACACAGTGAGGCGTTCCCTCTACGCAGAAGTAAAAGGTCCAACCTCCACGTCACGTTGGCGGCATGCCCCCGGCGTAGGTCCTGACGTTGAACCTTAAACCAGGCTTAACTCTGCTAATATTGGGTGGAGTAGTAGTTAAGCAAGCAGGTGTGTAATCTGAGGCTCATTGGTTCTGATCTCACTTGGTCCATCACTGTGGGAGGTTGATCAGTCCCTTATAATAACCCTAACTGCTCCTCAGGGAGGAGTAAATGCAGAAAACACATTTCGTGTTTGTAGCTTTACATATACTGTATGACAGTAGAGTATAATGTATTTTATTCTATTTGCTCAATTTGAGAAATTCCACCAGTTTCTGAAAGCTAATGAGTTGTTCTTTACAGCCAACATGGTGTCTTTACAGTAATTTTACTCACACATGACTAAATCATTAAAGTTGCGGCTTTGTTTTGACGAAATCGATACGAGGAGCAAAGTCTGAGAGAGAAAAAGAGAGAGAGAGAAAGAGAGCGCGTCCATCCAAGTATTTCTCTCCATCACTTTCAGTTTTCCTTTTGATAAAGATGTAATGTCCTTTATTTCTTGTTCTTTAAGTCCACGTAGAGGTAAACCATGAGCTGACCCTCCATGGTTTCCATCATCTGGTCTAGACCTCATTACCATATATAAAGCTCAAAGTCAGCATGGGATGGAAACTTTCAGTTTCCACCAGATACGTCTCGCTGCGCCACAGCACCGATCCGGTTTTTCCCCGCTGTCCGCTGCATTGAGTGCACGCGGCGCACTCCGGTTGGACGACTGTGACGTCACGAGATAGAGCAGTTCTCACAATATTTATATAATCGTGCGAGAACACAGTTAAATGTATGTGTTATAAACGCAACAATAAACAGATAAACAGGTCAGTGTTCCTAACGAAGGAGAACTAGAAGGTTGGACTCTGGATTTGTCATAAACATTTTTTTTATCAACAGCCAACAGAGAAGAAATAAAACTGCACCAGTAAAACATGAACTACATCAAAGATGCTGCAGTTTACAGTGTAGTTACAGTATGAGAGCAAACAGTATAGTGAATGTGATTTTGTTTTTACACATTATGACATTTTGGTGATGTAGTTACTTGAAATACAATCTGAAGTGTTTTATTTTGAAAAGTAACCCGATATCTTACTGCAGAGCACATGCTTAATTTCCTGTTTAGCTTCATCCGCTCTGTGCTGATTGATGCGTCGTGTTCCCGTGTCCGCCAGAAATAGAAGTCCTGCGTTTCTCTGGCAGAGGGCACCAGACTACCGCAGCTGGATAGGAGCAGACAGGCACCGCAGCAGACCCGGTGGAAATTAACACACAGAATAAAGTGGAAACCTATCAGCTCTGGTGACGCGGCGGTGATGTAACGCAGCGGACTCTTCTCGCTTTGGGGAGATATTCGCTCCACACACACGCGCCTTTCTTGTTTTTATTCGTAGAAGAAATGACCTGTTATTTCAGCCACTGCTTGAAAACCTAATATTGACACTAAAACATTAAAACATGTTGCCAATATCTTATCTCGAATCTCTGTCAATTTTTACTTCAACTATGGTACACCAGTTAAGTCAACTATTCGTCAGAATGGATGGCTTGGGAAAAAAAAAAGGGTGCGACCAAATTCTGTGCTGGTGCGACCAACTGAGAAAGTTAGTCGCACCAGTGCCAACACTGGAAAAGTTAGTGTAGAGCCCTGGTAGAGGTTAAAGGAGGTGAAGTCGGGAAGTGGCAGAGTTATTGCACAATGTGATTTATTTTTAGGTTAACAAATTGTTTTATCATAATTTTAATTAGTTAATGTCATTAATCAGTACCCTCTGTAAGAAATAACAATTCACTAACTTTTAAAGCTATAGGGAACCATTGCAAAAGAGTCAAAGAGCCACATGAGGCTCCAGAGTCGCAGGTTGTAGACCCCTAATCTAGGTAAACAGCAGCTGAGCTAACTAACTGTAGAACTTTAGTCCAATGTTTACATCTTCTGATCACAAACACACTCATACGCTGTGAAATGCTGTCAGAGAATCAGACGGTCCCTGAACGCAGCACACAGGTGAGTTTGAGGTGTTTTTTTTTTACTTCTGAGGATGTCCGAGAACCACTCAAGTATAGTTAAAGTTAATATCACACTTTAAGGTAATGTTTACGTAATTAAAGTAACTTTTCTCTTTTCATCACAAACACACGATGTCACAAAACCCAGTCCCTGAACGTAGCACAGTTTTTAGTTGTTTTGGCTAAACTTCGGGTGTGTTCGGCTGTTTTCGGACTCACTCGTACGTCCTGAAGATCTCGTGGGTGATTTTACAGAGGAAAACCTCTTCTTCAGGCCTTAAATCCTCCGGTGGTTCCTGTCGGACGAAGTTTCGGCGGTGAAGAAGCGGCATCCCGGTGCTCTGTGGGCTGAGCGGGACAAAGCGGGTCAGGAAGTCCCGGTAAAGCCGCGCTAAATACCGGGCGGAGCTTCGCGGCTCTTTTGTTCTACTTAATCCGGCACCATGTGCTCGGAGAGCCGGCTCTCAGCACCCAACGGCTCCTCCGGCATGGCTCACGCTGCTCCGCCCGGTACCGGCTCCGGTCGGACAGATAACTTACCGGCTCGTGCTTGGATGAAGGTGGTCCTCTTTCCGAACTGACGACGAACGTCCCGGATCGGCTCGGCAAGTTTTCAAACACTTCACGGACCGCGACAGAGCTCGGAAATTACAGCTCCTTTTTCTTTTTCTTCTTCTTGTGTGGTTTATTGGCGGGTGGCACTCAACTAAGAGAAGTGCATTTTCCGCCACCTACTGTATCGGAGTGTAACTTAAACTAAGCGGACCCATGTAGCCCCCCCCCCCCCCCCCCCCCCCCCCCCCCCAATGCCCCGCCACTAGGTTCCCCCCGACACCAGCTTCTTTGCTGTCACTTTCCAACACGTTCCTAACTTCCTCCCATGACAGTTCCCTCATATTCAGACATTTCTTTTCTCCTTTTACAATTATCTTAATTTATTCCGTTTTTTGTTTAACCTGATCAGTGCAATTGATCACGTATGCAATGAATAGGATTAATCTATCCATGGGAATGTTCCACTGAAAACCTCCTCTCTCTGATTGATTTCCATTGATACTTTGTTCCTTCTTCTTGTCTCTGTTCCTGGACTGCTTGCTTCTGTTACCATCTTCCCCATGACCTCTCTCTCTTATTTTCCCTTCTGAACTCTTTTCACTGCCTCTGCATAGCTGATACTGTATCATTCAATCTTTTCACTTTCTCCACTTCCTCTGCTTCCTTTCTAACCTCAAACTTCCTGTCCATAACTCAATGTTCTCCTTCACAGTTGCAGCATTTTAGCTTCATGTCTTCTCTACTCTCCTCCAACCTGTGATCCTCACCACACTTTGGACACCTCTGTCTTCCTCTGCACACCACAGCCACATGTCCAAATCTCTGACACTTGTAACATCAGAGTGGGAGTAGGGTACATAAGCCCTGACTGGGTAGCTCATGTACCCCACATTACTCTCTGAGGGAGAACCACTCCTTCAAACTCCTTCCTTCTTCAGTTCTGAACAGCCTCTTCATTCTTTTCACTCCTCTAATCTCATTTTCCAGCGTCTCCAAACTTTCCTCAAATCCAGTTCCTGACACGACTCTTCTTGATACTTTGTTTTCTCTAATCACAAACCTATCCAACACCTTCATTCCACACACACTCTTCATTCTCATTGCTTTATTTTTCTGTATTTTTGTTTCATAAACAATCAGCAAACTCCTATCCCTCACAAACCTTGTCATTTCTATCTCTCCCACTTCACTTTTTAACTCTCCAGTTAATCCAATAGGACTGCATCTCCACATCATCTGACTCTAGTTTCAACATTATCTTGAGTTTCTAACTTTTTCCTCCTTATCACCCTCTCTCTATCTTCACCACTACTTTCCTCTATCTCCTGTTTATTCTTTAACCCTGCTTAGCTATCATTTCTCATCTATTTCCTCCTTTTCTTTCTAGAGACCAGTCTGGGTTTGTTCTTCCTTCCTCGTCCTCTGTTTCATCCTCATGTGAGTCAGGTTATTGTAATTATTAAAATTAAAAACCCTAGACATTTCTAATGCAATAGTAACAATAATAATATGATAAAAATGCTAATAATATTCTTATAATAATGCTTTTTGTAATGATTAAAATAAAAACCCTAGCTGTGATATTAATTTACTTAATTTTTTTGTATTATATGATCTGTATTTGTTAACATAATGCAAAATATCTGTGTATATATGCATAAATTGTCTATTTCATATAGTATACTATATTTATCACTGTTATAAGGAGAAAGGTTTATATGTGTAAGTGATGTGTGAAAGGTTTTACTGCTTAAAGGTCTAATGTCATGCTATTTTTCACTCATCTCCATTTGTCCTAAGAACCCCAAAAATATAGTATTTGAGGTTTATTTTCCCAAACTCGCCTGTTTTCCAGAGTTTTATGGCGTGCCAAGTGTAAAAATGTAGTATAAAAGTTGTAGCAAACACCTTTTAATTATTTATCTCACTTTTTTCATATTTAGCACATTTTCCTACATTTAGCCACATATATAGATGTAAAAAAAGCATTCAATCTAAATGGTATATCCATCCATCCATCCATTTTCATACCGGCTTATTCCCATTTAACAGGGTCGCGGGGGTCTGCCGGTGCCAATCTCCGGCTCTCATAGGGCGCTGGGCGGGGGTACACCCTGGACAGGGCGCCAGTCCATCACAGGGCAACACAGACACAGACAACCATTCACTCTCTCATTCACTCCTATGGACAATTTAGAGACTCCAATCAACCTTACAGTCATGTTTTTGGATTGTGGGAGGAAGCCGGAGTACCCGGAGGAAACCCACGGAGCACGGGGAGAACATGCAAACTCCACACAGAAAGGACCCAGGGGTCCACCCCAGGACTTGAACCCAGGACCTTCTTATGCTGCATTGTTTGTCTCAAAAATGAATTTACAAGTGGGCCGATCCACAAACGCACTTTGCTCAATCCACAAGCACAATTGAAGATTTACACATAATTCGTGATGAATACACACACATAAATGAGAAAACACATGTGTAAATCATGGATCTGAAAAATGTGAAAATTGTAAATATATTTGTGGATTTGATAAACATGTGAAAATTGTGGATCTATTTGTGAATATTTTTGAGACAAATCTCTTCCCATATTTATGTATGTATGAATTTACTTACTCATAATTAAGACTTTCCATCGTGATTTTCTATTTTTTTTTAGCGGCGGAAACGGGCTTTGTTGATATATTGTTAACATGTATTAACATAATTAATTTGCTCTCAATTGTATTTTTACTTTATTATGTTTGACTCCTGACCCCACCTGTTTGCACTGTGTGATGCGATGTATAACTCCGCCTGTTAATAAAAAGTAGTCCCGGTCATGCAACGAGACAGTTTGTCTTTCCTCCACATAGTGAAGCTATTGAAGCGAGTACACGAGGAGGCTGGGCTGCTGCGCATCACTCTGACAACAGGCTTTCATTAAAAGAATGTTCTGAATACATTTTTTTTTTAAAAAACAAACAAACCAAAATTTAATTTTAGAAAAAAGAAAAACACGGAATTAAAAATATAATAAAAGGGATTTCATAGGGCTCTAATCAAGCAAAAACCTCAGCAGTTTGTTGGTATTTTAACTTATGAAAGTTCTATTTTTTATGCTTGTGACATGTTTTCAGTTTCAGAACATTTAGGAATGTTGTACTTGTCAGATGAAAAAATGCTCCATTAGGAAGAGAAAAAAAAAGTGAAAACAAATGAGGTTCAATTGTTTATTCAGGTACCATTTTTGTAGATTTTTGTAAGAAGTCGTTTCAAGTGTTTAAAATGACCATATATCATTGTTAGAAGAACTACCAATACCGTAGTCATCAGAACCAACATCATCGTGGGCATGGATAATGATGCAATTAAAAAACTTACACCTAAACAGAAGAAAAAACAGTGAAAAAACATCATTAATGTCTCAATTACAAGCTCGAATTTATGTCTGACAGGCACCTTTGCCCAGTTGGCTTTCTTAGATTGTTCCTGCCCGTATGGGATAAATCTGTCTTTCTTTCTAAAGAAGTTCTCCACCATCCTGTAGACATGTTTTACAATCCACATCCTTTCCTTTAGACTCTATCCCTTTGTGATTACCTGTTGCAGTAAATATCTATGATAAGTGTTGTAAACGTGTAGCGGTAGAAGAAGAAAGCAGCACTCAACGTGGGGTCTTATAATTTGCTAACAGCTCAAAGTCCTTCTTCTTCCTCTTCTGTGTAGTTTTACGGCGGTTGGCAACCAAGACCTCAAAGACCAAAGCACGAGCCAATAATTAGGCTGGACGTTGCGTCATCACGTCACAAGTTTGATGACGTCAACGCGTGGCTGACTTGCGCTGGTTTTTTTGCACTAAATTGATGCCATAAGAACCAGCTAGTTTGACTTCTGCCAAACTTATACACATATTACCCAGGCAGGCATCGGTGAAGAGGTGTGTGGGAGCGGCTGTGTTAGGGCTTTTCGTTCGGAGCTATAGTTGGAGCTCGAGCTACTTCAGAGCTAAAGACCCGGTTTGGTTTTCCACCGCAGCAGCGGGAAGTTGGAGCCACGTCCTTGCGTCACCACAATACGTCAGTACGTCACTGATTACGTAGCAGTTTACCCATGAGCGCTTGTCCCATAATGAAGCCCATGTTTTGACTGTTGACATCATATAAAGACTATCCTATCCTATGTAAATATTCAGCTGAACAACTCTACCGTCTTTAACAGAGGCACAGGAATCTGCGACATTTGTGAACACAGGTAATTATCAAAGACGTTGTATTGTTTAACCATGACTGAGTGTTAGCCTTTGCTAAGCTACTTCGCATCAACTACACTTGCATAAGTACAGCAGATAAAGACAATACGTTGATTTTGATATGTTTGTTTATCATTATAGATGCTCTTAATGCTGACTGAGCACGTCCGTGATTGCACTGCTGCTGCTGAGATTCAATACGACCAGAATCAGAACAAGTTTGTGTCAAACTAACGTGTCCTGATGTCATTCATTCATCTGTGTTTGGATCGAGAACCTACTGTGTGTGACTGAAGGTATGCTGTATTTAAATGTTTGTGTCCTCATCATGTTGTTTAACTTGTGTTATTAATGATCGACACCTTATTGATCCACATTTGTTTTCTACATATTGCTGCTGTTTGATTTGTTTCAATAAATTTTGATTTGAGGAAATCTCCACTGCATTCTATTTAATTGTCCTACTCATTAGGTGAGTATTGTATGAACTTTTCAATTCTAAAAATGTATCAAAATAAAAAAAACCAAACCTAATAGTGTGTGTTACAGCAGGTTATGTTTCTATCTTACAAAAAGTGGATGTAAAGAGCAATTAAATTATCTGAATAAAATAAAATACATGTGTGCTTACAAGTAGGCAACAAACAATGAACAAAGTCCTTGTAGAATACAAAATAAGTAACTTTATTTACACAAAGTAAAAATGGATATACAGTATAAACCAACTCAATATATATTAACATTGACTGACAAAAAATGATTGTGGGTTTTCTGTTAGAAAGGGCCAAAGTCTGCCTCTATCTACTCCAGAACCAACACCAGTCCAACCAGTTCTACACTCGTCTCTGCTGCACGATGTGTTACCTCGCGCAGCATTGCTTGCCAGGTGATTTTTCCGTTCTTCACCTGTTTGAGTTGCACGGCGTGTTACCTCGCGCAGTGTTGCTGGCCAAGCGATTTTTCCGTTCTTCACTCGTCTCTGCTGCACGATGTGTTGCCCCGCGCGCAGCGTTGCTAGCCAGGCGGGCATTTCGGACTTCAGGTGACTCAGCATCACGTGCCTGGCGCATTGCCTCACGTTTCCACTCTTTTTCTGCACGTCAATTTTTTGGCATGATACAACCAAAAGTGATTTGTAGAATAGTAATAGTAGTGCGTGCGGCTCAGACGCTCCTCCCACCTTGCAAGTCCCTTTTGGTTTAACCCCCATTTAGTTTAAA
Organism: Gouania willdenowi; assembly: GCF_900634775.1. Classification (NCBI taxonomy): domain Eukaryota; kingdom Metazoa; phylum Chordata; class Actinopteri; order Blenniiformes; family Gobiesocidae; genus Gouania; species Gouania willdenowi. The sequence continues at coordinate 32,122,378 of NC_041065.1, forward strand.
ATTAAATTTTTGAAATGTAATCACCAAAAAAGTCAACAATAATGGATGCACACCCTTGGATTATGAGTAGCGTGAGGGTTGAGAGAACTGTTAGCTAGCTTCCCCCCACCTCCTACTGAGTGACCGAATGTGAGAGTGTGTTAGAGACTGAATGTTAAATGCATAAAGCTTACCATTGCTCCAGGCGCAGGAGTTTCCGGGGTTAAATCTTGGTTTAACTTCTTGGTTTTTGCTTAAAATTCTGTTAAAAAGTGAAAAAGTATAAGTAAAAGAGTTTATAAGTTCAAAAGTATTTGTCAACAGTTTTTTTAAACTACTGTTATCAATCCAGAACCAGGTCAAAGATAGAAAATATCAATGTTTATTAACCACACAGACTACTGAAAAAAACGTAGTTTTATGGAAATGCCGCAAAGCTTGTTGATGGATTCTTGCGAGACTACCTCAGGCACCATGCGATTAGCTTTAGCATAGCTTTCTTAACTATAAACATAACATACGTAGACGCATACTGTGGATGTTATGAGACCTAATAATAGGCCTGTTGTTAACTTGTTGTTATGCTTTGCTGTTAATGAACAGGTTTTGTTATGTCGTTTAAAATTATATATGTATTAATATAATTACTTCAGCCACTGCTTGTTACAGAAAAACTTAACATTGACACTAAAACATTGTGCAAATATATCTTGAGTCACTGTCAATCTTTACTTCATACGAAACTACAGTACGCCAGTTAAGTCAGCATGCATGGCTATACTGTACAACCCCTCGACTAACAGCGAAAGTTGGTCACACCAGTGCCACAACTGGAGATATTTGCTCCACACACACACTCACACACATCCACACAGACCTCCCTTGAATTATAGTATAGATATGACCTCTAATGGCTTGTGGTCTGTGATTAGGTCAAATGTTCTACCATACACATATGGATGTAGTCTTTCACATGCCCATACCAGTGCTAGAGCCTCTTTTTCTGTTTGAGAATATCTGCGCTTGCAGTCTGTTTGGCTACGACTTACATAACACACTGGTACCTCTTCCATATTCTGTCCCTGTATTAGCACTGCACCCAAACCTACTGGGCTTGCATCTGCTATGACTTTAGTCGGAGCTTCTTTGTCAAAATATACTAAGGCACCTGCTCTGGCGAGTTCAGATTTTAAACTTTCAAATGAATGTTTTTGCTCTGATCCAAATATAAACGTAGTCTCTCTCCTTGTTAAACATCTCAGAGGTTCTGAGAGTGTAGCAAACTGTGGTATAAAGCCTACCAGTCCAAGGAAGCTTCTCACCTCTGCAGCATTCTTCGGCTCCACCACAGCTCTCACTCTTTCCTCTGTTGGTCCAAAGTCTTTTTGTGACAGTAATATTCCCATGAATACAAGTCTGTTCATATTAAACTGGGACTTTTCTGGGTTTGGTGTTAATCCACAATCAGAAAGTCTCTTCATTACAGAATGCAGGCGCACATCATGTGTTTCCTGGTCCGGAGCGTGTATGATCACATCATCTGAGATGTTTTCCACACCTTCAATGCCTGCCAGTGCACTAGCGATCTCATGTTGGTATTGCTCACGGACTGATGAGACTCCAAATATAAGCCTTTTATATCTGTAAACTCCGTTGTGCACTGCAAATGTTGTGATATTGCTGGAATCCGGTGTTAACTCCAACTGATGATATCCCCATTTGAGATCTAGTTTACTGAAGATTGCAGAGCCATTAAGTCCTTGAAGTATTTCATCCACTGTGGGAATGGGATATCTTTCCCTAATTATTGCTTAATTTGCTTTCCTCATGTCTAAGCACATTCTGATGTCTGTGACATCTTTCTTTGGGAGTACCACTACAGGATTTACCCAAGGTGTAGGTCCTTCTACACGTTCTATAATGTCCATGTCAATCAGTTCATTTATCTGTTTCTCAACTGCATCCCTTAAATGGTAGGATGTGCATCTCAATGGTTGTGCTATTGGTTTCACATTTGGATCAATGTACAGGCTAATCTGTTTAGAGTCTAGTTTTCCTACTCCTTTAAACACTTTTGGATACTGCTCTTTCAGAGTGTGTTTTAAGTCTGTGACAGCAGCCCCATTTACACCTATTTTCAGCACCACTAATTTAATAGCAGTCATTTTTCCCAGGAGTGGTTCACCATTACCTCTTATCACAATAAACTCAGCCTCCTCAGTCCCATCGCCAATTTTGATTTCACATTTAAATGCTCCTTTAACAGATAGTGACTGTGTTGAGGAATATGCATACAAACTCCTCTGCCCTACAGGTACATATGAATGACATTTTATATTTTCAGCTTTTAGCTTTTCCCACACATTTTCTGCCATGACATTACTTGTAGCACCAGAATCTATTAACATTTTCAACTCTACTCCTCCAACAGAAAATGTTAGCTTTTCAGACACTTCATCATCTTTTACAATGAATGCATAATCAACTTGTTCTACCACGTTCACATTATGCTTTTTATGTCCTTTTGTACAACATACTTTTGAAAAATGGTCCTTACCATTGCATTTGTGACAAGTTTGTCCTCGTGCTGGGCATTTGGGATCCTTACCCATGTGATCAGTATAGACACACTCTGCAACACTGTCCATTTTAATTCCATCCTTCATTTTTTCTTTTGGTTTCATGTATTTTCCTTTTTGTGTTGTAGAAATTCGGTTGACGGTGTCTCCTCCCATCTTTCCTGCTGTGACGCTCATTGCTTCCAGCTGCTCCTCCACCCGCTCACATTGCGAAGCCAACTCCAATGTGCAAACCAATGTTAAACCTGGACCATCCTTGAGTAGCTTTCTCTGTACATATTCAGAAGTGCATTTACTCAGGATAGCGTCCCTTATCTGGTTATCTTTATCTCCTTGAAAGTCACAATCTTTTGCAGCTTGTCTCAAACGTGTACAAGACTGTTGCACCGTCTCACCTTGTCTTTGTGACAACTTGTGAAAAGTTTGGCGTGCGAAGGCTGCATCACTTGTGGAACGAAGTATGCGTGGAGAGCAGTCACCACCGCTGTGTAATCCATTGCCTCACCCGTCAGTGGTAAGGTAGAGAAAATGTCCTGCATGTCTTGTCCGGCCAAGTGTAGTAGAAGAGCACGTCTCCGCTGTTTAGTTGCATCCGTGGCATCATCAGTCAAAATAAGTCCTTTCCCGTCCGCATACAACTCAAAAGACGTCAACCACCTTGTCCACCTCGGTCCGAGCGTTGCTGGATCCGTGTAGTGAGGAAACGGTTGAATGCCTGACTTCTCCGTGCTGGTTTGAAACTCTCCCCACCTCGACATCATTATCCTCGTCTATCCCATCCTTGTCACCATTGTTGTGTGCTCACCCTAATACTTAATTAGGTTGTGCACTCTGAATTAAATCAATACAACAAGCACTGTCTTGGTTGGTTTCTTTATTCCACCAGGCACAATCAACCATTAACAAAACATGTGGCTCCTTTTGGCTCCACCTCCAAAAACATCACTTCAGCAGAGCGGTGACAACAGACGAATGACGTCTTGGTCTCCCCACATTACTAACCAGAATCTTGAAAAAACCATAGACTGTATAAAAGATGAACGGGACAACCTCCCGAGAAAGTGAAGCTTTTTTTTTTTTAGAGCTCCCCCTGCTGACTGGCTGAAATATAGCTCATAAACTCTGCCTCCTCAATGTTTACGGATGGGATTTGGGAAAATGTAAAGTTAAAATACTCGTCATATAATTTTTTTCCAAACCTAAACTCTGCTGTGATCATTAGTTATTATCACTCTACATTGTGCTCAAGTGCTGATTTTTCTGTGAAGTTATTTGAGGTTGAAAAACGGGATTTGAAGTCATATGTGACGATGATTGACAGCCGATGATTGGGCAGTTTGCTAAATGGGCGGGGCATGTGTCACTGCAATTTTGCGGTTGACCTCATTATGAGACATGATTTATTGCTCTGGTTGAATGATGGAGTCCAGTCGAAGCATGGTGATTTTATATAAAAAAGATTTATTATAAACTAAATGAAAAAGAGTACAAAAGAAGTGTCCCATTCTGTGGGAGTAAAGACGGTCAGGTACCAAGCAGGATGGTCAAAAAGGCTCCAGGCAGAGGAAGAAGCAAGACCTACTCTAACAGTTTCACAGCTTAAGCTTTTATACAGATAACAGAAAAGTTCCACCCTGAGGTGAGGAGAAGGAGGGAGTCAGATGCCCAACAGTGGAAACGTTTGAGGATGATGAAGATGTGTATATTATAAGGAAGATTGGGCGCCACTCTTATCTGTCCTTGATAGTGTGTGTGCGTGTATATCTGCATGTGAGTTTGAGTTTGGCCTTCAGCAGAGAATCTGTGTTGCACTGAGTACAATACGATCTGTACTGTTTAATCTAACATGACTCAGCTGTTCAAAAGTGCAAAGAGTAATGCAGTCATCATGTATTAAAACATGACAAACTGTACACATGGACATACATTTGACGATATGATGATGAATATAATAATTGTCATAACACATGGTACCAGGGCCTCTCCCACAGTAGCGCCCCTCAGCGCTGTATTTTGGCTTCAAGAATGTTGAGTACGAACAGCTATAGTCCACGCCCACTAGAAAAAACACACAAATTGTAATATCTTTTTAATAAAATTTTTAAAAAAGAAAAAAAATTGAGTTATTGTGCGTAAAATTTTCTTTAACAGTGCCATAAAATATCTGGCATTTTTTCATGGGAGCTTTGGAAATTTTGGCAATATGTATATATAAAGAAAACTTTACTTAGGAATTATTTATTGAAACTAGTACAGTGCCCTTCGGAAGTATGTATTCATGTGGGAGCTGAAGTAGAGTTGTCAATTATGGCCAAATGAGTATGTGTTTAAAGGTTGGATGTACAAAGAGGTGTTCATACTCTGTACTTTGTAGTGTTATTAAGGGGTTTATTTAGAGGTGCAAAGTAAAATAACGTGCGATTTCCCTGGTTTATTTCTATGTGACATGCGCATGATAAATTGATAATAAAGTTTGTACCAATACGGCGGTTTAGGTAGAATCTGATAAAAGACAAATTCGTAGAAATAAAAATATTTGTTTAGCATTTAACATTTCTTAGTACAGGGGTGATTATCGTGTGTCCGTGTGTGTCGGAGCAGATTGATTATAAGCTGTATGCCGTTTTAAATGATTGGCAAAATAAACAGTATAGTCCAGATTCACAGGTGGACAGTGGAGATGGGGTTCACACACATGCACGCTTCTATGTCCTGAAATGGACAGAAGTGTCCGCTGTGAAAGCGAAAGTAAACGGGAGTGCATCGCTCCGCTGTAGGACTCTCTCTTTTAATATTCTCGGGCTGAAAAAACAAAACATAAATGCACACACATACAAACACACAGACACTTACTTACTGTCTGAGCCGCTAGACTCTGGAAGAAGTCGATGCTCAGCCACTTCACTTCAATTAATCGACATTTGAAATGATAAAACAACAAAGTGTCTATTTGTACGGTTGCCGTGCAGACAACCCCCGGTGCTATTGGTATGATTACCGAAGTACACGTACGTAGCGTCTTCTGCTGTGTTCACACCGAATGCGTTTTCTGCGGCACCGCACGCATCTGCCGCACGAAACGTACTTCTTCTCTCATAAACATAAACCACCAGTGAAAAAAGCCGGCGTGATTACCGGCTAATGCTATCCTAGCTCAGTGCCGACTTTCAAAGATGAAAACTACAGAGAGAATGTTTACCTGCTACTACCACCTCCTTGCTGATTCTCATCCACGCCAAATCCTTCCTAGTCTGGTCCCAGTTAAAAAGGCCATGTCATACAGCTCCAGGTGGTCACACACAGCTTCTACTCCATGGTTGAATGGGTGAACACACCGGTGTCTGTGTTGAAGGCCTGACGTCATAATCATCAAAGACTCTGATTGACTTTCGTCATGCAAAACAGCCGCAGGAGTTCAATATTTTCAACTCTTGCCAATGTGCGGACATGCGTAAAATCGAGAGCGCGCTTGCACGGCCAACGCACTTGACGTGTGGATCGCACCGCACCACCGCATAGGAAAGATTTCACATCTGGGACGCATCTATCCATTGACTTTGTATGTAATCTGCATGTACGGACATTTTGTGATGCATCCGGTGTGAATGCAGCATTAGGGTTAGGGTTAGGTTATAACCCAATATCGCAACAATTTTTAGGGTTAGGGTAAGGTTTAGTCTCAGTCACGCGACCTAAACTGACCAATGACTGACCTATCACGTGACCTAAACTGACCAAATAGGGGCGCTGCCTACGGATAGAATGTTGGTATTATCATATGATATAGCATAGTCACTGCCATAAAACAATGCAATGGGAGCTTCTACAGTATATCAGTGCTCCATGTTTGCTTGGCTGTGTGCGCGCACATCTGATGCGGGCTCACGTAGCTACTCAAGTTCTTCAGCGATTGGCTCTGGCCGCACACGAGACTTTAGTGGCTCTGCTTCGCTTGCGGTAGACAATTTCATGAAATTATTCATTAACTGTAGCATTACAGTACAAACAAATGTGACATCGCACAGCTTTGAACCAAGCTGCAGCTATGTAGCAAGTATGAGCTGTCTGTCCCTGAACACCAGAGATATTTGAGGAACAGACACTGGACAAAAAAAGGAGCAATAAGTCACATTACTGATTAACTGGTAAATTGAAACGTTATTATTACATTAATAAATCAAAACAAAAAAAGGATGTTATGTACAAAATATGTGATTAAAGGAACCAGAGGTGGTGTAATGAATTTACTGGCGCTCCTCATTTCTTGCGATCAACTTCGGTGTGTGTTGACGGCTGCCGTTAGTGTCTAGCAGTATTATAACATGCAAAATAAATGTTTTTTACTGTCCTCAAAAAATCTGTGTAATTGTTTTTGCAAAAGTGTCAAATAGTAGAAGTTCTAACATTTATTGTTCCTCACAGCAGCCTCACAGACGATAGTCAGTCACCAGGTTATTTGGATACTATTTGGACCGTAACACAGCAAAACAAAACAAAGGTGAGCAGCTTTTTACAAGCTAAAAGATCTACAGACTGCATGAAAACATGAGCAGGACCAGAAAACTGTTAAAATAAATCCTAAACTGTCCTATTGTGTGAGAAGACCTGGTCCAGGACCTGAGGAGAGAAACCAAGTGCAGTGGACTTCAGCTCTCGCTCTAATTTCCCCATAAATATCCAAATATCTCACAAACAGAACAAGATTTAATTTTAAAACAGAAAAACGCTGCTTATCTGGTTTTTGGTTTTTCTGTATTTCTGTTTTGGTTTCAAGTCAGTAAAACAAAATAGTGGCACTGTTCGTTTGTTATTGTGATTTGGTTTTAAAACAGAATAATTAAAGAATGAAGGGTACATATGGGGTGCCAAGTGTAAAAAATTTAGTATAAAAGTTGTAGCTAACACATTTTCATTATTTATCTCACTTTTCTCATATTTAGCACATTTTCCTACATTTAACACAACATTTAACCACATATATAGAGGTAAAAAAAAAAAACATTAAATCTAAATATATAAATGGTATATGTTATATCTAAATGTTAAATCTATATCTAAATTTTAAATCTAAATGTTATATCTAAATGTTAAAGCTAAGTCTAAATGTTAAATCTTATATATAAATGTTAAATCCAAAGGAGTGTAATGTGAAGGGCAGCACGTCCACCTGCCAAGACCGCACGCTCAATCTCTGCAGCACGGAGAGAACCAGCCATACATATCACCCAGGCAAACATCAGAGAAGAGGTGGGTGGGAGCGATTTTGTGTGTCTCTGCTTGTGTATTGGTTGAGGTTACAAGGGGTGGGGTCAATTAGCATATGTGTGAAACATTTCAGTTCCACATTTAGATTTAGATTTAACATTTAGATATAAGATTAAGCATTTAGATATGATATATAACAACTAGATTTAGATTTAACACTTAGATTTAACATTTATATAAGCTTTAACATTTAAACTTAGATTTAACATTTAGATAAACATAACATTTAGATTTAGATTTAAAAATTAGATATAGATTTAACATTTAGATATAACATATACCATTTATTTTTAGATTTATATATTTAGATTTAATGCTTTTTTTTTTACCTCTATATATGTGGTTAAATGTTGTGTTAAATGTAGGAAAATGTGCTAAATATGAGAAAAGTGAGATAAATAATGAAAATGTGTTAGCTACAACTTTTATACTACATTTTTTACACTTGGCACCCCATAGGTACATGGATTCTCCAGGGTTCATCATGTGTTCTCATGTTGTGGAGGAGCTTCACCCCTGCACTAAGAAATGGTAAATGCTAAATAAATAGTTTTATTTGTACAAATTTTTGACTTTTATCAAATTCTACCTAAACCGTAGCATTAGTATTTATCAATTTATCATGCACATGTCCCATAGAATTAAACCAGGGAAATTGCACACGTTATTTTATTTGCACCCACAAATAAACCCCTTTATAACGCTACAGAGTATGTACACCTCTATGTACATCCAGCCTTCAAACACATACTAATTTAGCCATAATTGACAACTCTACTTAAGCTCTTCCCACTATATGACGACATACCTCTGACGGGCACTGTACTAGTTTATATAATTAACCAAATTATACTTTTAGCTAAATGGGTCATTTATAAATGTTGATACACAAAACCGAAACAACTGCTTTCAATTTTTGAAAATGTGAAAATCATTAAACACTCCACGAATATGAAAGCCATTAAGTCTTGATTTATGTGTTCTCTTCAATATTTTTTAAAACGCTAAAAGGTACAAATGTTTATGTAAATGAGCATTTGATGAAGAAGAAAAAAGTGAGATGGCTACTGAGATGACTGTAATAGAAATGATAACAGTGGAAGTAATATCTACAACAGCCAAAAATATATTGGTAGGCTGTGATTATAAACCACCTTGTGTAGAGTTTTTCATGGAAATAATAACTGTAATATTTGAGAGTACAAATGCCTCTGTATGTTTCCCCCTGGCTGTTGTTATTGCATTATTTGTATTGTACAGTTTTATATTTTTGGATAAATTAAAAAAAAAAAAAAAAAAAAAAAGACCCTGCCGGGTGCGCCTGCGCAGTCAGCCACGCGTGGACGTCATCAAACTTCAACGTGACGTGATGACGCAACGTCCAGCCTAATTATTAGATCGTGCGTTGGTCTTTGAGCTGTGGACGGTAACGCTCCTTGTCTTGGTTGCCAACCGCCGTAAAACTACACAGAAGAAAAAAGAAGGACTTTAGCTGTTAGCGCTTAGCAGCTAGCTAAAGAGGGCTGCTTTCTTCTTCTACTGCTACACGTTTACAGCACTTATCATAGATAGCGCCATCTACTGCAACAGGTCATCACAAAGGGATGGAGTCTAAAGGAAAGGATGGAGAAGCTTCCCGCTCCACAATATGCAGTGTAAAACGTGTCTACAGGAAGGTGGAGAACTTCTTTAGAAAGAAAGACAAATGTATCCCATCAGGACAGGAACAATCAAGCATGAGGGAAGTTTCTAAGAAAGCCAACAGGACAAAGGTGCCTATTGACCTCTCAGAAGATGAACGCGAGCTTAGATTGGAGTTATTCATGATGGCTGCCCAAGGTCTGATCTTCTTCATTGGGTTAGGTTTCTTTATTCCATTATTACCTTTAACCGCGCTTTTTTCGTTTTTGTTAATGTCAGCATTGTTTGCGCTTCTAAGGATAATATATGGTCATTTTAAACGCTGGAAACGAATTCATACAAAAGTCCTCCTGGACACATTGGAAAAAGAAAAAAAAAAATTCAAGATAGTACCGCAGTGAAATGTGATACTTATGCGAGACTGATTGTTAACTCTGGTAACGCCATACAGGCTTCCTATTTCCCTGGTCGCGCTATCCGAGCTTCAAAATAATGCTGCGCGTCTATTCCAGCATGAACGGTAAAGGCTTGTTGGGGACGGTGATGGATTCAGGAACAACTTGTAAAACTCACATAATACATTTCAGTGTTGTATAAAGAATACCATCATGTTTTTGTGTGTTTAGTTTTAGATTTAAACTTACTTTTATAAAAAATTAAAGTTTTATAAAAGTGCTTTTAGTTTCTTTTTTTTTTTTTTTTAAAGGATCTATAAAATAATTAATCAGAATCAGAAATGTTTTAATGGTCATGTACAGTTTTAAGGACAGTACAAAAAATTTGTCTTGGTAGTTTGTGCACAAAAAAAAAAAAACCCAAAACAAAGAACAACCCAGCAACAATAATAATAATGATAAATATAAAGGATGAGGGATAAATAAAGGATAGATAGAGGATAAATAGGATAAATATATATATATATATACACAGTACACAGTGATCCACTTGCAGGTGGAGTCTGGCACGTTCAGCTATGAAAGCTTGTCCTGAAGGAGAGCTGGGATTATAGTGTTGAAAGCAGAGCTGAAGTCCACAAACAGGATCCTGGCGTAGGAGCCTGGGGAGTCCAGGTGCTGGAGGATGAAGTGGAGAGCCAGGTTTACAGCATCGTCTACAGATCTGTTGGATTTATAGGCAAACTGCAGGGGTCAGGTGGGGGTCGGTGATGTCCTTGATGTGGGAGAGCATGAGGCGTTCAAAGGACTTCATGACCACAGATGTCAGAGCGACGGGTCTGTAGTCATTAAGTCCTGTGATCCTCAGCTTTTTATATATAATATATAATTTATATTTTTTTAATATACTGTAGATCTAGGCAGCAAAGGGGCTATTATTAAAAAAATATATCATAAAATCAAAGAAAGAGAGTCAATACAGAGGACACTCTCTAGCATCACTGTGATCAATTTCATGATTTTTTTTTACTGTAGAATAGTGAAATTTTGAAGCTCGGATAGCGCATTCATTAACTCGTGCCGACGCATATTTATATGCATAAATTCCGTGGTTTTTTTTTGTTTTTTAAATGAAATTATGTTGTTGTTTTTTCCCCAAAATGTTTTATCTTTTTTTATTTTCAGAACATATTAGTTTTTAAAAAAAGAAAATCACTATGGAAAGTCATAATTATGAGTTAGTAAATTCATAATCATAAGAAAGAAAGACTTAATTATGAAATAAAAAGTCAATTGTTTATCCATTTTTTTTATTTATTTAGCACTTTAGAGGGAAAAAAGAACATGAAAACATCCATTCTGATGTTTGCATATGCAACAACAAAAGAGTAATAATGATAATAGCATGTGCATGAGAGAGGTAGAAGCCAACAGGCCTACAAATAAAAAGATAAAAATCCTTAATTACTAGATACTTTAAGTTAAGAAAGAAGCTTGAAATAGTTTAAACCGACTACTTGCACATTGTATATTGTTGTCGTGCTTTACTGCTACTTACCCGTCCTGTACTTTTTGTTTTACTTGGTTGTGTACGGGTATAATTAAAGTTCAATAAATGTTAAGAGTTCTATTGGTTTATTTAATTTAATTTCTAATATATACACTTATATAATATGAGTGTTTCAATTGTCTTTGATAATCAGTGCTTTAAAAAAAACAAAAAACTATTGGCCTCAAATATCGGCTTCCAAAATTGGCTTTAGATATTGGTCATCGGCTGAAATTTAAAAAGAAAAAATCAGTGTCTGCATCGGTCTTTGAAAATCCCATATTGGTCGACCTCTAGTTTGGAGGAGAGTCCAGCCCTTTTCAACTTCCTCAGGAAAACACACCCCTGCTAAGCTTTCTTCACCTGGGAGGATGTATTCGGGGACCAGGTCAGGTCAGATGAGATGTGTTAGCCAAGGAACTTAGTGTTAAAAACAGTAGCTGTGTTTCTGCTGAACTACAAAAAAAAAAGAAAAAAGAATGGAGCAATGTGTTTTCTCTGGGTACGCCGGTTTTCTCCTTCAATCCAAAAACATGACGTGTGTGCGTGCGTGCGTAGTCGTTGCACCTGTTGAGTTATTATCTTACATCTGCTCCGGTCTGGTCCCGGAGGTTACACAGTCGACCGGAGCTGTAAGACCCTCCCGGTTCTTTAAAGGGGACATATCATGCTAAATCCGCTTTTTTAGCCCTTAAATGCATCTTGTTGTATATTTAGAGTGTTTAGAAGTACAGAAAAAATCAAATTAGTCTCTTCAGGTGCTCCGTAGATATCTTTATTTTCTGTTTTGCTCATATTTTTCAATCTGTTTCGATTTTTCTATTCTCTATTACGTTTTTTGAACTATTACATCATAGTATTTGCAGCGGAACTGCCAAATTAGGACATCAACTCCAGGTCCAACACTTCGAGCTATCCGCCATTTTTATTTCTCGCTTTTATTTTGTAGTCCAAGCTCAAAGATGCTGAAGTTAGGAGAGGATAAGTCAAAATGTTTGGTTGTTGGATGTAGTAACCCACACGCTTCATTACAACGTCTCCCAGCATCAGAACCTTTTCAAAGTGTCTGGTTGAGTTTTATTTTTCACGAAATGTACCCACATCTGTGGATAAGGTCATTTTTGTGTGTGTGAAGCACTTCAAGGATGACTGCTTCATCAACCTCCACCAGTATAAAGAAGGATTTACAGAAAGACTTTGTCTGATTGAGGGTTCAATTCCTTCTATCTTTGGAGACGATGAACAGAGCACTTCAGTAAGCTGTAAATAACGCTAAAAAGTGTGATGATAAGACGTCCCTGTCATTGTTTTGTTAGCATTAGCAGTTGCACCGTCTTCATATGTTAGCGCTGTGTGCTCGTTTTAGATCCTTGATGATATGGCCTACATGATTTAATTTAAGTCTAAAGTTTTCATTAGACATTTCATTTTGACGTTTTTGTCTTTGAAAAGACTATTAAAATGCATTTTGTGACGTTAGCTTGGCGCTAGCGTTAGCTCGGTGCTTGTGTTAGCTCACTTGTTAGGGTTCTGCAGGTTCATCATCTTCATTTTCATCTCGCTCCACTGGGTCAGACTCTGGCTGGAACATGTAAGGCTGGATGGACAAGTCTTCTGTTGTTGACATTGTGTAAATAACCTCTGAATAAAAAGTTTATGCGCCGCTACATAGCCATATCTCTTCTATCAAACTACAAAAATGGCCGAGCAGGGTGGAGTTGAACCGAGTGTCACCTAAAGAGGGGGCGGGGTATGGAGTGTCTCATTTGCATTTAAAGAGACAGCACCAAAACGAGTTGCTCTCAGAAGCACATCAGAAAAGGGGTGGAGCTATAATAATGAGGAATTCAGAAGCAAGCATTGCAGTTCCGCTTTATATAGACCACAATTGTATGATTTATATCTAAAAAGGAAGGATTTAAAACCATGATATGTCCCCTTTAATGTATGAGGAGAACACACACATATAACCTTACATTTATAATTAAACTGCAGTCAAAGAGTAGAGTTGATGCTATTTATTACAGACATGGTTTATAAGTGAGAAAGAGACTATCAGTGCTGGCCCAGTGTGTGTTCCTTCACCCACAGGTTCCAGAGGACAAAGAGGAAGAATGAGTTGCCTTTTTTCTGCTTCATTGCTCCTTCTTCTGTGTCAATAAATCTATGTATGTGGAATCAGGTGTGCACCAAGGAGTATGTGGCTTGCTTTATGGGAAGCTAAGTGTAATGTGCAAATAATATCCCTCACACCTATCTGAAGTCCAATGGGGAAGTAAGTAGGTGGTCCCAAACTTTTGACACGAAGTGTAACATAATTATCCATAAGTGCAGTGTTATAATGACACCTCTGACTTCAAAAACAAACAAAACCGTTTGAAAATCAGTCGAAAATTTAGCAAGATATAGTTATTTAAATAGTGCATTTTACCACTACAGCACAATGTTATGGGGAGGCGAGCTGACCGCCAGTGCGGACGATACATATAGCTTTTATTAAAATTTGGGAAAATGACAGCAGAGCGGTGACGTCAGACGAATGACGTCACGGTCTCCCAACATTACTCAGCAGAATCTTGAAAAAACCATAGACTGTAAAAAAGATGAACGGGACAACCTCCTGAGAAAGTGAAGCTTTTTTTTTTTTAGAGCTCCCCCTGCTGACTGGCTGTAGTATAGCTCATAAACCCCGCCTCCTCAATGTTAACGGATGGGATTTGGGGAAATTTAAAGTTGAAATACTTGTCATATAATTTTTTTCCAAACCTAAACTCTGCTGTGATCATTATCACTCTACATTGTGCTCAAGTGCTGATATTTCTGTGAAGTTTGTTTTAAAAAAGTTATTTGAGGTTGAAAAACAGGATTTGAAGTCATGTGACGATGATTGCCAGCCGATGATTGGGCAGTATGCTAAATGGGCGGGGCGTGTTACCAAGGCTTCTCCCGCAGTAGGGTCTACTGTGCAGACTCTGGCTCCAAATGACGTCAAATTTGAAAGATGGAAGCGCCCCTCAGCGCTGTATTTTGGCTTCAAGAATGTTGAGTGGAAACAGTTATAGTGAACGCCCACTGGAAAAAAACCCAGAAATTGTAATATTTAAGAAAAAAAAATAAACTTTTAAAAAAGATACATAAATAAACATTTCTTTAACAGGAGAAGCATTACCATGGTAACACAGTGAAGTTCACGCAGTGGCTTAAATAAATAAATGTGAATTAAATCATTCCCGTGTTTTATTCTTTGCTGCACTGTTCCCAGTCAGGTTTTAGTGGGCCGGCCTTTCTGTTAGATTGCGTGTCAAACACAAGGCTCGGGGACAAAATCCAGCCCTTTAAAACTTCAAAACTGGACCTACATGGGAAAGTAAAAATGGCTGAGAATTTTTTTTGTGTATATATATGTAGGGTTTTATATTTGGCAATATATATATATAACTTTACTTTGGAATTATTTATTGAAACTAGTACAGTGCCCATCGGAAGTATGTATTCATGTGGGAGCTGAAGTAGAGTTGTCAATTATGGCCAATTGAGTATGTGTTTAAAGGTTGGATGTACAAAGAGGTGTACATACTCTGTACTCTTATCAATTGGTATATTTGCGGGTGCAAAGTAAAATAGCATGTGCAATTTCTATGTGACATGCGCATGATAAATTGATGAATAGAGTCTGTACCAATGCGGCTGTTTAAGTAGGATCTGATAAAAGACAAATTCATACAAATAAAAATAATTATTTAGCATTTAACATTTGTTAGTGCAGGGGTGATTATCGTGTGTGTCGGAGCAGATTGATTATAAGCTGTATACCGTTTTCAATGATTGGCAAAATAAACGTTATAGTCCAGATTCACAGGTGGACAGTGGAGATGGGGTTCACACACATGCACGCTTCTGTGTCCTGAAACGGACAGAAGTGTCCGCAGTGAAAGTGAAAGTAAACGGGAGTGCATCGCTCCACTGTAGGACTCTCTTTTAATATTCTCGGGCTGAAAAAACAAAACATGAATGCACACACATACAAACACACCGACGCTGTCCGAGCCGGTAGACTCAGGAAGAAGTCAACGCTCAGCACTCCAATCAATCTACATTTGAGATGATAAAACGACAAAGTGTCTATTTGTACGGTTGCCATACGGACAACCCCTGGTGCTATTGGTACAGTTACCGAAGTACACGTACGTAGCGTCTTAGGGTTAGGTTATCACCCAATATCGTGACAATTTTAGGGTTAGAGTTAGGGTAAGGTTTAGTCTTAGTCACGCAACCTAAACTGACCAAATAGGGACGAAGCCTGAGGATAGAATGTTGTTATTATGATAGTCACTGCCATAAAACAATACAATGGGAGCTTCTACAGTATATCAGTGGTCCATGTTTGCTTGGCTGTGTGCGCGCTCACGCGCTACTCCAGGTCTTCAGCGATTGGCTCTGGCCGCACACGTGACTCTAGTGGCTCTGCTTTGCTACAATATTTAAACATAAATATTGGCATCCAGGCAAAATAATACACTTAAAAAGTTGCAGTTGTGTTGTTGTGTAAAGGTTTAAAGTTGTGTTGATGTGAGTTATGAAGTCGACCCAACACTGGTTTAGACGTCTTTACTGTTGTCATGGTGACAGTTTAAAAAATCGTACAAACATCACAGAGATGGTTTCACTGAGGGATAAAACTCACAGATGGTCCGTGTGAACATTTCACTGAGATCTATCTGTCAGTGACAACAAAAGACCACGGGGGGAGGAGGAGGAGCGTTCCACTGATGAAGCTCCTCCCCCTCCTCTGGTGGGCGTGTCCATCACATGACCCTGTAGAGGTGGATCTCTCTCAGAGCATCTGGGTCTGCGTCTGGGCTCACGTAACTTTCGTAGTTCAGAGGAACCTCCTCCACCCATCCTGGGGGCAGCGCCTCCTGTTGGACACAGATTATCACACTTCATACATAATACATGACACATGACACATCATACATGACAGGGTCGGTTCCTCCAGAATCTGTGTACCCTTCGTTCTTTGGTTATTCCATTTTAAAACCAAACCAAAATAACAAATAAACAGTGTGGTTACTTTTTATACCGACTTAAAAAAAAAAACTGCTTGTATGATTTTTGATTTTTCTCCATTTCAGAGTTTTTCTGTTTTAAAATTATATCTTGTTTTGTTTGTGAGATATTTGGATATTTATGGAAAAACTAGGATGAGAGCTTCATGTTTTAATCTCACCTCACAGAGAGGACACACAGGGGGGCGGACTTTTACTACTGGATGAAAAAAGGAGCAATAAGTCACATTACTGATTAATTGGGGAATTGAAACGTTAATAATACATTGAAAAAATATTAAAAAAAAGGATGTTACGTACAACATATGTGATTAAAGGAACCAGAGGTGGTGTAATGAATCTACTGGTGCTCCTCGTGCAAAATAAATGTTTTTATTGCCCTCAAAAAATCTGTGTAATTGTTTATGCAAAAGTGTCAAATGGTAGAAGTTCTAACATCTATTGTTCCTCACACCAGCCTCACAGATGATAGTCAGTCACCAGGTTATTTGGATACTATTTGGACCGTAACACCCCAAAACAAAACAAACGTGAGCAGCTTTTTACAAGCTAAAACTACAGACTGCATGAAAACATGAGCAGGACCAGAAAACTGCTGAAATAAATCCTAAATAGCCCTAGTATGTGAGAAGACCTGGTCCACGACCTGAGGAGGGAAACCAGGTGCAGTGGACTTCAGCTCTCGCTCTAATTTCCCCATAAATATCCAAATATCTCACAAACAGAACAAGATTTAATTTTGAAACAGAAAAACGCTGCTTATCTGGTTTTTGGTTTTTCTGTTTTGGTTTTAAGTCAGTAAAACAAAATAGCGACACTGTTTGTTATTGTGATTTGGTTTTAAAACAGAATAACCAAAGAATGAAGGGACATGGATCCTCCAGGGTTCATCATGTGTTCTCATGTTGAGGAGGAGCTTCAGAGACCTGCAGAGCGCTCAGACTCTCCTGCAGACTGGGAACAGTCACCATCAGAGAACCTGGGGTAGTGAAACACTCCATGATGGACCTCCACACCCTGCACACACACACACATATTAACACACACTGTCTGAAATATCTAGTAATTACTGATTAAATATAAACCTGTATATATTTCTCATTTTATCACCTCTAGCTCAGACATGAGCAACAGGAGGCTCGGGGTCACATGCAGCCCATGGTCAATTTTAACACACAAATACCAAAGAAATGTACAAAATGACAAGGTCGCTTCCAAAGATAAACTCCAACCATTGTTGACCAATTGTTTCATCCAAAAGAGGGCTGTTTTCTTCTCATCCAAAAATCTATTTTCTTACTGAAGGAATTTTTAGAAACTAAAGGCAGGCAGCTACTACAGTGACCTGAGTAGACCGGTCGACATGAAGTTATCTCTCAGCTGTTTGATGTGACGGAGCTGGAAGTGGGGGAGGGGTGCAAGTTTTATTTAGAATTTTATTTTTTATTTTAATGAGGACATTAATGGGTACAGACAACATAAGCCATGGGTTTCTAACAAAAGTATTTAAAATAAGTAAATTAAAAGCTAAATCTGCGGAGGTGGGTGCTGTAGGCTGAACTAAGAAAGAGAACATAGAAGGGGGAGGGGCCTCGTCCCCAAGGCGGAGCCTCATCCCCTCAAGCATAACAGCAGGAAAATGGCTGCTTGCAGGAGATTTAAGGATTACTCATAAATACGTGAATCAATATGAGAAACACTGACACTAATATGATATAAAGCTTGAAAAAGTGATTTTTACATGAAACAGTATAAAAATATCTGAGCTGCTCAAAATCAAAACACTGGTGTAGTGTGCGTGTGCGTGCGTACCTGACTTGTTCTTTGTGTTCCATAAAGAACTCAAACACGTTGTTCAGAATCAGAACGTCTGCACGTTTCAGCAGAGCTTGGTGCGCCCGCACGTCTCCGTGCACGACCTGAAGAGACACGAGGCGTTCAGGGACGTCCGTCACACACTGTGAGACACCGTGAGGCCTTCAAGATCACCTGAGCTCGATCTGTCATTCCATATTTTAGCAGCATTTCATTCTGCAGACGAACAAACTCCTCATTGATCTCCACACCCAGCAGGAGAGAAGCTGAACTGTACAGGAACCCCTGAACGCAGCACACACACACACACACACACACCACAAACAAAAAGTCAGAATACACCAAGAAAAGTAAATAAGTAAAAAAAATTAAGTAACTAAAATAGTAAGCTACTTGGAGGGTAAGTTAGTAACAAAGTGAACGCCTAAACAGATGAGTGACTTGGTTAGTAGGTATGTAACTATGTAACTACGTAAATATACAAGTTACTAAAAAGCTAACTAAGTAGGGCAGTAAGTAACTAAGTTAATAAGTTTGTGAATAACTAAGTTACTAAGGAGGTAAATGACATAAGTAGATAGGAAGGAGAGTCAGTAACTAAGTAAGAAAGTAACTTTTTAAATAAGGATGCCCCAATCCGATATTGATATCGGTCCGATATCAGCCCGAAAACGAATATCGGATTTTATCGGTCTGCATCTAAAATCACCGATATAGGTGCTCCGATAATATATATATAGATATAACTTATATCCATAGGTGACTCCAACAAAATAGGTGCAGCAATAAGCCTTCACACTCTCGCTCAGATCCCACATGATCACAACAACAACGTGTGCACGGCGCTACTGGGAGAAGGAGAAGTGATGTCGGCCGTGTAGGAATATTTTACCATAAACTCAAACAAAGACGTTGCAGCTGAGTGCAACACTTGTCATGCACAAGTTTCCCGTGGTAGCACAGAACCCGCAGAGTTTAATACGACCAATCTCATCACGCATTTGAAACGGCATGAGAATTTTCATAAGACCACTGAGGCAAAGAAACAACAAACCTCTGGCTCCTTCACTCAACCAACGCTGGCCGAAGCATTTGCAATGCGTGACAAACTCCCACGGTACGGCAAAAAGGCACTGGCTATAACAGAAAAGATAGCCCAGTTTATTGTGCTTGATGACCGGCCCCTGTCGGTGGTGAGTAATGTTGGGTTTAAAGTTTAAACGCTTAATTGAGCACCTCAAGTCTCATTACATTATTCAGAGTCGCCACTTTCTTGTTGACAAAACGTTACCCCAGATGCATAAATAAGTTAAAAAGTGTATTGCAGCACATGTGGAGAATGCGAAAGTGGTTAGCTTCACCACCGACATCTGTAGCTCAGACCATCGACGGCTGTCCTTATTGAGCCTGACTGCACTAGATAGACGCTGACTTTACATTGCAGAGAGAGGTGTTACATGCACGTGAGATCAGAGGTTCACACACTGCTGATACAATCACGAATGCCATGGAGGAGATGCTGCGTGACTGACAAAGATAAGGTCCATGTTGTTTTAAGAGACAATGCTGTTAATATGAGAAAGGCTATAGATCAGCTGGGTGTGCCAAGCTTAGAATGTTTTGCGCACAGTCGTCAGCTCGTAGTCCATGAAGGGGTTTGTCACAGCGAGCTGTAAGTGATGCACTAGCCAACAGGAGAAAAACAGTGGGCCACTTTAAGCATTATTGGATTTATTTAGGTTATTTTTCAGGGTCTTATCATTTATTTTTTTATTTATTTTCTTAAATTGTAGAATACTGCAGATATTTTATGTTTAAGGTTAACATTGGTTAATAATAAATGGGTCAGTTTTTCTCATACCTACTGTTGCTGAATATTGTTCTCTGTTTGAGTGACATCACTTGATCAAGCCTTTGCTAACATTTCATACTACAAAATAAATAATTATTTTCTTTTATTAAAGAAAACAAAAAAAATAAAGTATGTATAATTCATGCTAATATCGGATCAATATCGGTATCGGCCGATATGCAAGGCTGCAATATCGGAATCGTATCGGAAATGAAAAAGTTGTATCAGAACATCCCTATTTTTAAATAAGTTAGTACCTTACTTAGGTAAGCGTGTGTGTGTGTGTGACCTCTGACCCCATACAGCACTGCACCCAGCCGTGAGCCCACATCCATCAGGGTTCTATTGCTCAGGTCTGGGAGAACGTTCTGGAAGATGAACTGAAGCTCAGCCACAGAGAACGAGTGAGAGATGAAGTCTGAGAACACACAACAGTCAGTGTGTGTGTGTAGGGTGGGGTGGGGTGTGGTTGGCGGGGGGAGTGTGGGGGCTAACCTAGAGGGGCGGTCCTTGTGGAGCCACAGCTCAAACAGTAGGTTCTACTCAAAGCTCCACCCTCACACAGAGACTCCACCCCCTCCTCATCATACAGGAAAGAATCAACGTGGACTGTAGGTTTAGAACGCTGCTGCATCTGGTCACATGATCATCATCGTCATCACCATCATTATCATCATCGTCACATCCATCACACACACCTTGCAGTGGGCGGAGCTCTCAGAGGTCAGCATGGCATCCAAAGGGAGGCGGAGTCTCAGATCATCTGCGATGCTTCGTAACGTAACACTTTTGTTGTCCTTCAACACATCGTACAATTCATCTACACACACACACAGTAACACATATCATACAACTCATCTACACAACAAATACACACACACACAGTAACACACATCATACAACTCATCTACACGACAAACACACACACACACAGTAACACACATCATACAACTCATCTACACAACAAATACACACACACAGTAACACACATCATACAACTCATCTACACAACAAACACACACACACACAGTAACACACATCATACAACTCATCTACACGACAAACACACACACACACACAGTAACACATCATACAACTCAACTACACAACAAACACACACACACACAGTAACACACATCATACAACTCATCTACACAACAAATACACACACAGTAACACATATCATACAACTCATCTACACAACAAATACACACACACAGTAACACACATCATACAACTCATCTACACAACAAATACACACACACACACAGTAACACACATCATACAACTCATCTACACAACAAACACACACACACACAGTAACACACATCATACAACTCATCTACACGACAAACACACACACACACACAGTAACACATCATACAACTCAACTACACAACAAACACACACACACATTAACACACATCATACAACTCATCTACACAACAAATACACACACACACACATCATACAACTCATCTACACAACAAATACCCATCATACAACTCATCTACACAACAAACACACACAGTAACACATCATACAACTCATCTACACAACAAACACACACACACATTAACACACACATCATACAACTCATCTACACAACAAATACACACGGAGTCACACACAGTGAACCACACACAGTAACACACATACACAGGTCATACACATCATACAACTCATCTACACACACGTGTCACGTGACTAACCTGAGTTCTTCATCCACTCCAACAGTCTGATGACGTCAGTGGGGTTCACTCTGTTTACTAACATCTTTATCTCTGTCTGAGCCTCACACAGATCCATGGTGACACATACACAACACTACACTATCTACACAACACTAACTACACAACAGGAACTCACGCTGCGAACCAACGCGCAGCCGCAAAGAGGAGCCGTGTTTCTTTAAGGTGGAACTGTGACAACGTGACGTCACGGACTCTCAGGTGTGTGACGCAAAAATCATCTGTATGATTACACACGGAGTGACGTCACTGTGTTGACGTGACGTAATGACAGGGCAGAGCTAAATTAAACCTGGATGTGATGTTTGATCAGAACCTTTCAGTCCACCTTAAAAAGATGTGTTTTAAATAAAACTTTATCAAAAACACTTTGTTCTATGAATATGTGATAACCACATTTATTTATTTATTAATCTGAATAATATCCACTGTTATCCAGGAAGTTCCCTATTATTATAGTCATCTTAAAGATGGAAATCCATTTTTTCAGAAATAAAAAAGTGACCAAAAATGGTGGGAAAGGTGGTGAAATGGTATTTTAAAATAACCCAGAAATTAGATATTAATATTAATTAATATTGGAACAATTAGTTAAAAACTGGCAAATATTGAACATGACAAATGGGGAATGCGGTTAAGTTGGCAAAAATTAAAAATTAAAAAATAAGGTTAAAAGTGACAATAATGGGTCAACATATGTGACATTAGGTGGTGGAAAGGGTTTATAAGTGCTGAAAATGTCTTGAAAGTGGAAAAAATGGGCAGAGAAGGCGTTGAAATGTGATAGAGAAGTGGCAGAAATTAGAGTGATGTAGCAAAAATGAATTAAAAGGAGAAAAAATGTGACAAGAAAAAGGGATGAAAATATGGCAAATTTGGGGTAGTAGCAGAAAAAAGAGTAAAAATGTATACATAGTTCTATTTTTATTTCCATCATAATATTCTTGCAAACCTTGTCCAATCATTAACCCAAAAACTCTGTACTTAGCCTTTTTCCCCTTTATAACTCTAAGTGCAGAGGTTCCAAACCGCCCCATTTTAATATCACAAATGTTTTTGTTTTTTTTAATTAGTTTTTGATCGTGTTTATTAGTGTGTTACAAATACAGAGTATAGCCAGGATTAGTGACAAAGTGACAAGATACGCAACTAGATTTATATTTGAGAAAGTTTCTGTATAGGATACAGTTATTTAATATCCAGTGTGTGGTGTGTATTTGAAAAAAAAAAAAAATATTTAAAAAACATGATTTTTGCATTATGTAAATAATGCTTTATTAATGTATTTTGGTGTGTACCTACTTGCTTTGGCAATGTAGATGTTTGTTATTCCATTAAAGCTTTATTGAATTGAGAGAGAGAGAGATTTGATTTTTAATCAACTTTATTTGTCGCTATTTTTTCTAAGAACACATCTCAACATAACAAAAACATCCACATTGTTACTCCCTAGAATAAAAAATAGATAAATAAATGGATGAATGAATAAATAAATAATTAATTTACATGAGCACATCTCCAAACTGCAGTGTGTGGTGTTCCACTGAACAAATCACCTGATTAAAACACCAAACCTGCTGGAATTAGTCAAAATCTCCTGCTGCTTTGTAATAGTTACAATCAATGAGAAGTCTGGACTTCATCATATTCACACACAGTGACAGGTTCAACAATAAAAACCATCCTCTACCTTCCTCCTCCGGCTAAAATACTCTTGTGTCGGCGTGTGAACTTAAAACCCAGGATAAAAGACTTCTTGGTAAAACCTCTCCACATTTGGTAAAAACAGTTTCTAAAAATCAATCAATCAATCAATCTTTTATTTGTATAGCGCCAAATCATAACCAATGGTATCTCAAGACACTTTACAGTAGAGCAGTCTTAAGGACGGACTCTTCATTTTATGGATACACACATATGCATATATACGTATATACACATACATATGTATCCCACACCCAACATGAATTCATCATGGCGGCAAGGAAAACCTTCTGTTAAGCAGCAGGAACCTTGTGTGGATCCCATTCCTATGATGAACAGCCATCCACGTTATGCTGTGTTGGGTGTGTGCAGAGGAAAGGGTGGAGACAGAGTTGTTGAGACTCTGTAACTCCACACTGAGGATCCCACGGACCTGCAAGACAAAAAACAAAAAACAGAACAAAGGTAAAAGATGAAGACAATGATGAAAACAGTGAAACACAGTCTCTCTTTGGTCACATAGGGACTCTTGTCCTCTACTGCTGGGTTGATTGTGGACACAAAGGAGTTCACTGTGATGATTCCATGGAGGACTCTCCAGTGAATGTCTGCATGTCTCTTGGAGAGTGGAGGCTTATAGAAGGACCTCCACTCAGGTCTGGCTGCAGGAGCCAGCTACAGATGTTTCCTCCATGGGGTGGCAGCTCTTTTGTCTAGTCTCGTTCTGTTAATTGTTTTAATCATTAGTCTGTAAAAGGTTTTTCCCATGGTCCCATCCAGTGGTACAGGGTGTATATGTTCCATTAAAGGACCAGAACAGTCTTTAAAATCCGGTGCCAGGGAAATGGCAGGAAAAGGGTCTTGATCAGTCACCGTCTGAATAAAAGCAGGCGGTCGTGTCCCGTGAGTCTCTGTCTCCAATGTTCCAAGAGCTTTTGTGTGACTCTTACTGACGTCAGTCCCACCCGGGAAGCGAGTCCAGAGGGTCATCCATCCGGGGTCCAGCCAGCTCCACTACCTGCCCCAGAGTAACAACCCCAGCAGTCTGCAGTCTCGAGGTCAGACCTGCCCAGCTGGGAAGGTCCAGACAGGTCCCCCACAGGACCAGCTCACGGAGGATCCAATACAGAGAGTTCACCTGCCCCCTTCTCTCCTTCCTCAGCAGGTTCCACACTCTAAAAACACTTTTAGAAAAAGCAGACAGAGGAGATGTGCTCATGTTCGGTATGTTCATTAAAAACAAATTAAAATCATGACCCAGGCCTTTAAAACCCTGCAGAATGCAGCGGGACAGGGGTCTCCACAGAGTGTCCTTTGGTCCCGTCAGTAATCTCTGGATAAACTGTTAAATGTTAAATCTAAATGTTATATATCATATGTAAATGCTTAATATTATATCTAAATGTTAAATGTTAAATCTAAATACGTGCAAAACATTTAAGTTCAACATTTAACATTTTACATTTAGATTTAACATTTATATATAAGACCTAATATTTAGACTTAATTTAACATTTACATATAACATATAACATTTAAATATAGATTTAACATTTATATATAACATATACCATTTAGATTTAATGCTTTTTTTTTTTACCTCTATATATGTGGTTAAATATTGTGTTAAATATAGGAAATTGTGCTAAATATGAGAAAAGTGAGATAAATAATGAAAATGTGTTAGCTAAAACTTTTTTACTACATTTTTACACTTGGCACGCCATACATAACGTGCTTCAGTTTCGGAGACTTACACCCGAGAGAAACCATTTTTATCGGTAATCATAATTTTCGTGGCTAGGTTAACGAGAGCGGAGACTGCAGTGAAGGTGTCAGGGATGACCACTCCCTTCTCCACCACCTTTCCCACAGCCAGCCCAGCTTCTTCCACCGAGCACTGCACCGCGGGGAAACGTCTGCGAGTCAGC
The DNA here is from genome assembly GCF_900634775.1 of Gouania willdenowi. Lineage (NCBI taxonomy): Eukaryota > Metazoa > Chordata > Actinopteri > Blenniiformes > Gobiesocidae > Gouania > Gouania willdenowi. Next base: position 32,147,908 of record NC_041065.1, read on the forward strand.
CTCTCAAACGCCCCGGGTGCAGCCTCTGCCACCGGCATTACGCACACACACACACACACACACACACACAAAACTAGCTTTATTTCACAACAAACGATAAAGAAACAACTCATGAACACATTCACACCGAAAAAAGAGAAAAAAGTTTGCTTCAAACCCACAAAAAGTTGAAACAATCAGAAACGTTCAATGCCTTACCCACACACCTCAGAGAGAGAGAGAGACTAACGGTCATGAGGACGTTAACGTTACAGAAGGAGAAACCAACGGCTGAGTGAAGCTGAAGATGGTGGACAGTGAGGATAATTTCACTGGCCCGAGTGAAGAAGACCCGCAGAGGGTGGCGGAAACCCTGTAAGCATCTTTAATCTCACGTTTGATGTTTTAATTACTTATTTCACCTTTAATATAAACAGTTAATAATGATATAGGCATACCTGTTAAATTTTGGATTTGAAAATAAGGGACATTTTCTGGCGCCCATTACGAGCCGTCCCACCCCCCAACCAAGCTCCAGTATCCCTTATATTTTAAGATAGGTGTACAAGAAATCTAAAATACCCACTTATCAACCACTTACTAAAAACAATTATGTGATTAGAATCTGGTAGGTCGACCTTGAACATTGAAATGCTGTGAACATTCCTACTAGGGCTGGTGATATGGACCAAAACTTATATCTCAATATATTTTCTGAAATTGGTGATATATGATATAAATCTAGATAATTTTATTTCAAATGAAGTCTGAGAAGAAAGAGAATTCTGGGTTAAATTTGCTGATCCAAAATGCTACACAGGCTCATTTATTAACAAACAGCTGATCAATATGTGCCACTTTTGGTTTTTTCTCCTGTAAGGGCAGCATGTGTGAGTGATATGTAATCTGTAATATGGCTTGTTATGGGGAAGCTCTAAGTTAGGACTGTTCTGAGAAGTAAAAGCAGTGACTCTTAAAACTAGTATTTTGATACAAAAAAAAGCTATTATATATAATAGAAAACTCAATACATCTTGATATATTGCCCAGCCCTAAATCCTAAATTATAAAACAGCCTAAATTAAAACATAAATGAATATATTAAGCACGTGTTTATTTATTATTATTATTATTATTATTATTATTATTATTATTTAATAATAGTCAACACGTTGCATATTTACTGTTAATTTCACATTACTTGTCTTTAAGTTAGACATTAACATTTTATTTTATTACATATTTTCTTTTAATTTCTCATGCTCACACGTGGTTCTCTGGTATTCACTAATGACTTATTAGACACATTTATTACAGACTTTACATTATTTAACACTTTTTAAAGCAGTGTATATTTGTGGTGCTTGTGATTGGATGATTTTTCATGGTTACGTGGTTCCTTCCCCCATGGTAAACGCTAAAATATCAGTTATTAATCTAACAGAACGTGTAACTGTGTCACATCCTGATGGTCTTTAGGAAGATAAACTTTGTTACATTTTACAACATATTTACACCAGTTCTTAGTTTTTTTTTCCCACCAGAACGTCTTCATTCATCATCTCTGTTCTGAGTTATTTCCAGGTTTGTTGCCGCTGTCGACACTAATATCGCGAGAACTGCCACTCAGATCATTTCAGATGGCAGTTCTCGCGAGGCGAGTGACGGCGTTCAGTTTAGTAAGGCATCATTTAATTATTATTACATTAAAATACGGGATATTTACGGGAAAATAATAATACGGGAAGATGGCGGGAAAGAGTGGTAAAATACGGGAGTTTCCCGGCCAAAACGGGATACTTGACAGGTATGGATATAGGATGTCAGCAGCTTAGAGACATTTCTATATCTGACCTTTAGAGGGCGTCACCAGCACAATATATTATATATATTAGAGATGGGGTTTGTGTTGCCATGGTTACACAGATGTTGTGTTTCCACCGACCACACGATGGTGCCTCAGTTCTCTGATAGTTACTATTGTTTCTAATTAGTTTCAGTTTTTCATTGTTCTTGATGGTTGCTGAAGGTCTTTACTGGTTCCTGACAGTTCCTCTTGATGGTTCCTGATGGTCTGTAGAGGTTCCTGATGGTCTTTACTGGGTCCTGATGGTTCCTCTTGACAGTTCCTGATGGTCTGGACTGGTTCCTGATGGTTTCTAATAGTTCCTGATGGTTCCTCCTGATGGTTTGTAATGGTTCCTTATGGTCTGAAATGGTTCCTGATAGTCCATGGTGGTCTTTACTGGTTCCTGGTGGTTCCTTTCTGATGGTCTGTAATGGTTCCTGATGGTTACTGATGGTCTTTACTGGATCCTGATGGTTCCTCTTGATGGTTCTTCTTGATAGTCCCTGATAGTCTGTAATGGTTCCTGATGGTCTTTACTGGTTCCTGATAGTCTATAATGGATCTATCCTGCAGGTGGGTGAGGATTCGGTGGACGTTCCAGCTTCTCGTGCAGTTGATCGGGGTGCTGCTGCTAGTTTATTTACTCGTGATCATCCTGAAGGCTCCGCCCCGCAGAGACCTGCCTGACTCTCACTGGTGGAACGACGGGCCTCTGTACCGCCTCAGAGATGTCAGAGTGTTCAGCGACACGCAAGACCTTAGAGGTACACAACTCCACACAGAAACACACAAACACCCAAAGGCCATCGCAAAGACTTTGACTTCTGTATGTGTGTGTGTGTGTGTGTGTGTGTGTCAGGTGTGGAGAGGCGAATGGACTATCTGAAGCAGCTGAAGGTAAATGGTCTTCTGATTGGTCCGATCCACGAGGCTCCGCCCAACAATGCTCTGAGTCTGAGGTTTGAACAAATTTCATCTGACCTGGGAACCATGAACCAGTTCAAGAGTCTGATCTCCACCGCACACAAGAAGGGTGAGGATACACACACACAGACACACACGTACCACGTACACACACGCTGAGCAGGGACAAAGGGTAAAGGGGCGGGGCTATGTCTGCAGGGATCTCTGTGGTTCTGGATCTGACCCCAAACTATCAGGGATCCACTGGACCCTGGTTCTCCAACGACAGCATCACCATCGTAGCAGAGAAACTCAAGGTACACACAGACACACACACACACACGCACACACACACACACACACACACACACACACACACACACACACACACACACACACACACACACACACACACACTGCATCTCTTTGTGTGTTCTCAGTCCGCTCTGGTGTTCTGGATGGACCAGGGTGTGAAAGGGTTCCTTTTCTCAGGAACAGACTTGGTTTCTAACTCGGTTCCGTCTCTGTGGACAGACATCAGGAACATCATCCAGAACAGGACGAGGAGTCGTCCAGGACGCAGGTCAGAGACTGTGTGTGTTGTTTGTGTCATTGTTCTTTTGTTTTTTGGTTTGTGTTGTCTCAGTGTGTACCTGCTCTCTGATGTTGTGTAATGTTGTGTTGTTCTCTCAGGGTTCTGATGGGTCTCTCTGAGTTCTCCTCGGTGGACCACGTGTCCTCCCTACTGTCGTCTTCTGGTGTGGACCTGCTGCTGTCCCCTCTCCTGTCCTCTGGTTCTGGTGGTTTTGCTGGTCCAGCAGAAGTTCTGGACTCGGTCCAGACTCTGTGTGCGTCCCACAGTCAGCTGAATCTGGCCTGGAGCCTGGGAGGGGCCGAGGTCCACCTGGCGTCAGCGGTGGGTCCGGCTCTGGTCCGACTGTACCAGCTACTGCTGCTCACTCTACCAGGAACACCAGTGTTCAACTATGGAGATGAAGTGGGTCTGATGGACCAGGTGAGGAACACGTTCCCATGTTGGTGTCTCACTTCAACTGGTCACCATTATAAGTGATGACTCAGTGATGAAATGCTGTCAAAGGTCAACACTACAAGGAGTGCAATCTTTTTAAGACAGCAATGCATGTTTTGTTATTGCAATTACATAAATTCATTTATTTTATTGCATAATTGTGACCATCACAGCCCTCCCTAAGGAAGAGTAAGAAATACTTTATTAAAGGGAGGATGTAAAAAGAGAGGGCAGTGTTACACCTAGGTGAGGAGGTGTGTGTGTGTGTGTGTGTGTGTATGTGTGGGGGGGGGGGGGGGGGGGGGGTAAGGGAACAAGAAGGAGAGATTCAAGGTAAAAAAAATGGAAAGGGTGGGAAAGAGTTGATTATTTTAAAGTGAGAGTGAGATGTGAAGTTATAGTTGTGCATATTGTGTGGTGTATTCAAGCCATTTTGGTGACCAGTGTGAAGCTTAGGTATAATGGTGGTGGCTGTGGACAGAGGGAAGGAGTCAGTGGTAATACCTAGAACAGGGATTTAGGATCAACTTGTGTAAAGTTAAGCCCAGTATGAAATGTATCCCACATAGCCCAAGGTGTGCCAGTGCATCGTAGACCAATGTATGTGCAAAAACCGCTACTGTAAACCCAAGCTCTTCCTCGGTCCCGAAGATGCAGCCGGGCCAGCAGAGAAAGCGGGGGCCAGGGAGCTCCAGGCCACCCCCCCCCACCCCCGAGCAAGCCCCCAGACGCCCCAAGATCCCACGCCGAGAGGCCACCACTGCCCCCCACATACACACCCCAAAAATCCCCAAGGAGCCGAGGACCCAGCGCACTCCGCCACCGACCCCAACCCCCAATTTTTTTCTCTAACAATTTTCACACAACTGGGCTTTAGTTTTCCATCCAGTGTTTTTATTTAAACTAAAATCAATGTCCACAATGCACAGTAATGACTTCTCCTCTGGTTCTCCTTAACCTTTCATTTCATCTGTTTAAGGGAACGGAGCCTCCACAAATGCTGTGGGATCCTGAAACAGAAACAGATCTGAATGGAACACTGCAGGTGTGTGTGTGTGTGTGTGTGTGTGTGTGTGTGTGTGTATGTGTGTGTGTGTGATTTTAATGCACGCACGCATGTGTGTGTGTGTGTGTGTGTGTGTGTGTGTGATTTTAATGCACGCATGTGTGTGTGTGTGTGTGTGTGTGTGTATGATTTTAATGCACGCATGTGTGTGTGTGTGTGTGTATATGATTTTAATGCACGTGTGTATGTGTGTGTGTGTGTGTGTGTGTGTATGATTTTAATGCACGCATGTGTGTGTGTATATGATTTTAATGCACGCATGTGTGTGTGTGTGTGTAGGTGGAGTGGGCGGAGCGTCGTTCCTCTCTCTCCTTCTTCCGTAGCGTGGCTGCTCTGCGTGTGAAGGAGCGCCCCCTGTTGTTCGGTGACTTCCTGCCTCTCTCTAACTCCTCCTCCCTGCTGTCATACGTCCGCGTTTCGAATCGTGGCGCTCGTTACCTCGCCGCCTTCAACTGGGGCTCCGAGGAGGCGGAGCTCGTGCAGGCGGGAAGGGCGGAGCTTCCGCAGCAGGTACAGGTGGTGGCGAGCACCGACACGTCGCTCAGTGACGGCGAGGTGGAGCTGGGCGCGCTGCGGATCGGCCCTCAGCAGGCTATGCTCCTCAGGTTTAACATCAAGTAGTGTTTAACAGTGTACCTATTAAAATCACACACGTGTGTTACAATCACACACACACCCTTTCTCACTGTACACATGTGAAATAAACATCTCCCTGAGCAGCAGACAGTGTCCTCTTCTCTGTCCATCAACACACACACACAGAGAGAGAGAGAGAGCACCAACCAAAGTTTGAGGAAACAGTAAGCCACGCCCACTCAGAGCTCTAACACTCCTTCATTAGTGAGGAAGTTAATCATGGGACGAGGAACCCCTGAGTGGAAACATGAAGGAGGGAGCGGGGACTGTCACGAGTCACACACACACACACACACACACACGACCAACCAAAGTGTTCCCAGGCAGCCCAGAGGTGTGGTATCTGGCCTCTCCTGTCTGTTACAATGTGATGAAATGCTCTGGACTTCACACCGTGGATCATTAATCCTCGTGTCACTAAATCTTCTTTATCCAGCAGAAAAACCTTCTCAGTGTTTTCTTTGTCTGATTAAAGAGATGATGGTACAGGAAATACACATTTAATATTTAGAGGAGAGTTAGATCTAATGATAGCAGCACTAACCAAAGCCCTCAGGTCTTCTCTGTTACACATCGAGCAGCAGCCACAAAAAGCAGTTTTCACACGGGAAGTCAAGCCCATAATTCTACTGACAGTAAAGTTCCATGGTTGGATCAGAGCCAGAACAACCAAACTCTTTCCAAAGCTGTGAGACTGATCAATAAACTAATGTGTATATGATACTGATCTGATCTACCTGATACACACGTGTCAAGATTTTAGGAGATTTTAAAATGTGATAGAAAAGTGGCAGAAATTAGATTTATGTAGCAAAAATGAATTAAAAGGAGAAAAAATGTGACTAGAAAAAGTGATGAAAATATGGCAAATTTGGGGTAGTAGCAGAAAAAAGGTAAAAATGTATACATAGTTCTATCTTTATTTCCATCATAATATTCTTGCAAACCTTGTCCGATTATGAACATTTTGTGAAATATCATGTGAAATCCTTGACCCAAAAACTCTATACTTAGCCTTTTTCCATTTTATAACACTAAGTGCAGAGGTTCCAAACCGCCCCATTTTAATATCACAAATGTTTTTTTTTAAATAAGTTTTTGATCGTGTTTATTAAAGTGTGTTACAAATACAGAGTATAGCCAGGATTAGTGACAAAGTGACAAGATACGCAACTAGATTTATATTTGAGAAAGTTTCAGTATATAATACAGTTATTTAATATTTATTGTGTGTGGTGTGTATTTGGAAAAAAAAAACAGGGTTTTGTCCCCTGTCCAGGGTTCACCCCTGCCTAGCGGCCAGTGTGAGCCGGAGACGGACACCGGCGATCCTGAAATAGAACAAAGTGTGTCTGAATAAGGATGGATGGAAGGAGTTACCTTTTTATTTTTTAGTTTATTTTTTTTTATTCAAGGTGACCCCACAAGGGGTCCCGACCCCAAGCTTGAAAAACCCTGACTTACCGTATTAATTGTGCATTTTGTTCTACATGTTTACAGTGAAACCCTCATTTTATTTCTATTGATTTGCACTACATAAATGTTGCTGAGAGAGAGAGAGAGAGGGGGGGGGGGGGGGGGGGGGGGGGGGGGGGGGGGGAGAGAGAGAGAGACTAACGGTCCTGATGCTGATAAAGATGGAGGACACTAACGTGGATGCTCCGACGGTCAGAGAGGATGCTGCAGCTCCTCCTCCCGGGGATGCTGAGCCTCTTACCGGGGACAGTGAGCTTAATCTCGGGGACACTGAGGCCGCTGTGGGGAATGTGGGGGATGAGGCGGAGCTGGATGAGGAGCAGCAGGAGAAGGAGCCGATGACCGGAGCATCAGAGTGGGCCTCAGAGGCCTCTCCCCCCGCTGCAGGAGGAGAAACCAACGGCTCAGTGAAGCTGAAGATGGAGGACGAGGAGGTGAAGTTCACTGGCCTGAGTAAAGAGGAGCTGCTGAGGGTGGCGGGAACCCCGGGGTAAACATCTTTAATCTCACGTTTGACGTTTTAATTACTTATTTCACCTTTAAAATAAACAGTTAATAATGATATAGGATGTCAGCAGCTTAGAGACATTACTCTATCTGACCTTTAGGGGGCGACACCAGCTCAATTAATACCTTTGTTATACCAACAAAATCGTGAATATATTAGAGATGGGGTTGGCGTTGCCATGGTTACACAGATGCTGTATTTCCACCGACCGCACGATGGTGCCTCAGTTCTCTGATAGTTACTATTGTTTATATTTAGTTTCAGTTTGTAATTGTTCTTGAAGGTTCCTGATGGTATGTAATGGTTTCCATTGATGGTCTGTAACGGTTCCTGATGGTCTTTACTGGTTCCTGACAGTTCCTCTTGATGGTTCCTGATGGTTTGTATAGTGATTTCTGATGGTCTCTGGTGGTCTTTAATGGTTCTTGATAGTTCCTTTCTGATGGTCTGTAATGGTTCCCAGTGGTTACTGATGGTCTTTACTGGGTCCCGATGGTTCCTTATGATGGTTCCTCTTGATAGTTCCTGATGGTCTGTATTGGTTCCTGGTGGTTTCTAATGGTCTGTAATAGTTCCTGATGGTTCCTCCTGATGGTTTGTAATGGTTCCTGATAGTCTTTACTGGTTCCTGATGGTTCCTCCTGGTGGTCTGTAATGGTTTCTGATGGTTCCTCTTGGTGGTCTGTAATGGTTCCTGATGGTTCATGATAGTCTTTACTGGTTCCTGATAGTTCCTCTTGATAATTCCTGATAGTCTGTAATGGTTCCTGATAGTCCATGGTGGTCTTTACGGGTTCCTGGTGGTTCCTTTCTGATGGTCTGTAATGATTCCTGATGGTTACTGAAGGTCTTTACTGGATCCTGTTAGTTCCTCTTGATGGTTCCTCTTGATAGTCCCTGATCGTCTGTAATTGTTCCTGATGGTTTTTACTGGTTCCTGATGGTCTATAACGGTTCCATCCTGCAGGTGGGTGAGGACTCGGTGGACGTTGCTGGTTCTCTTCTGGTTGTCCTGGTTGCTGATGCTAGTTGGTTCAGTCCTGATCATCCTGAAGGCTCCGCCCTGCAGAGACCTGCCTGACTCTCATTGGTGGAACCACGGGCCTCTGTACCGCCTCAGAGACGTCAGAGTGTTCAGCGACATGCAAGACCTTAGAGGTACACAACTCCACACAGAAACACACAAACACCCAAAGGTCATTGCAAAGACTTTGAATTGTGTGCGTGTGTGTGTCAGGTGTGGAGAGGCGAATGGACTATCTGAAGCAGCTGAATGTCAAAGGTCTTCTGATTGGTCCGATCCACGAGGCTCCGCCCAACAATGCTCTGAGTCTGAGGTTTGAACAAATTTCATCTGACCTGGGAACCATGAACCAGTTCAAGAGTCTGATCTCCACCGCACACAAGAAGGGTGAGGATACACACACACAGACACACACGTACCACGTACACACACGCTGAGCAGGGACAAAGGGTAAAGGGGCGGGGCTATGTCTGCAGGGATCTCTGTGGTTCTGGATCTGACCCCAAACTATCAGGGATCCACTGGACCCTGGTTCTCCAACGACAGCATCACCATCGTAGCAGAGAAACTCAAGGTACACACACACACACACACACACACACACACGCACACACACACACACACACACACACACACACACACACACACACACACTGCATCTCTCTGTGTGTTCTCAGTCCGCTCTGGTGTTCTGGATGGACCAGGGTGTGGAAGGGTTCCTTTTCTCAGGAACAGACTTGGTTTCTAACTCGGTTCCGTCTCTGTGGACAGACATCAGGAACATCATCCAGAACGGGACGGAAAGTCGTCCAGGACGCAGGTCAGAGACTGTGTGTGTTGTTTGTGTCATTGTTCTTTTGTTTTTTGGTTTGTGTTGTCTCAGTGTGTACCTGCTCTCTGATGTTGTGTAATGTTGTGTTGTTCTCTCAGGGTTCTGATGGGTCTCTCTGAGTTCTCCTCGGTGGACCACGTGTCCTCCCTACTGTCGTCTTCTGGTGTGGACCTGCTGCTGTCCCCTCTCCTGTCCTCTGGTTCTGGTGGTTTTGCTGGTCCAGCAGAAGTTCTGGACTCGGTCCAGACTCTGTGTGCGTCCCACAGTCAGCTGAATCTGGCCTGGAGCCTGGGAGGGGCCGAGGTCCACCTGGCGTCAGCGGTGGGTCCGGCTCTGGTCCGACTGTACCAGCTACTGCTGCTCACTCTACCAGGAACACCAGTGTTCAACTATGGAGATGAAGTGGGTCTGATGGACCAGGTGAGGAACACGTTCCCATGTTGGTGTCTCACTTCAACTGGTCACCATTATAAGTGATGACTCAGTGATGAAATGCTGTCAAAGGTCAACACTACAAGGAGTTGATTATTTTAAAGTGAGAGTTAGATGTGAAGTTGTAGTTGTGCATATTGTGTGGTGTATTCAAGCCATTTTGGTGACCAGTGTGAAGCTTAGGTATAATGGTGGTGGCTGTGGACAGAGGGAAGGAGTGAGTGGTAATACCTAGAACAGGGATTTAGGATCAACTTGTGTAAAGTTAAGCCCAGTATGAAATGTATCCCACATAGCCCAAGGCGTGCCAGCTCTTCCCCGGTCCCGAAGATGCAGCCGGGCCAGCAGAGAAAGCGGGGGCCAGGGAGCTCCAGCCCCCCCCCCCCCCCGAGCAAGCCTCCAGACGCCCCCAAGATCCCACGCCGAGAGGCAGCCACTGCTCCCCACATACACACCCGAAAAAGCCCCAAGGAGCCGAGGACCCGGCACACCCCGCCACCGACCCCAACCCCAAGCCCACCGCCAACATCCACCCTCCGACACCCCTGCATCCAGCATCCCAAGGGGAGGGCCAAGAGAGCCCCCCACTCGAGACCCCAGTAGGAGAGCCAAGGCCCATGTCCGGCAGACGGCCAAAGCCACGCCGAACGAGCAGCCGGTGAGCGCCCGAACCAGCAGGGCGCCCCGAACCAGCAGGGACCGGACCCCAGGCAAGAAAGACTCGGAATAGAAGCAGCACCGGGAGTAACCCGCCCAGGAATGATGAACACATCCCCAGCCGCCTAGGGCATTGAAGGGACGCTGCAAGTCACCCCGCCAGCCCCCAGGCGCGCCGACCGAGCCCCCCAGAGTGCCCTAGATCCCCCTTTATCGACGCCGCCTGCGTGACGAGCCTTAGTTATTGCCAATGACAGGCCCCCCCTCCCTAAGGGTCCAGCCAGACCACCATACCGGCATTCAGCACACGCAGCCCCGAGGCGACAGAGCTGCAGATCACCGCCCAAGCAGGGACCACCCGCCCCGAAGACCCCCGCCAGGACCGGCCCAGCAGGCCGGCAAAGTCTGCGACGCCGAACCACCCCAACCCACAAACCAATCACAATCCAGCAGCCCCTATCCAAGGGCATCCCGGACCCACCAACCGGCCTGCAGATAGCAGGATAGATCAACCAGACGGCTAACAGTTACGTCAACCACCGTAACAGCTAGTGCCGCCCCCAGCAAACAGCATCATCTCCAGGTGCCAAGTAACCCCACCCCAACCCCGGTACAGACGCCAGCACCCCCCCACAACGGCGCGGCACTGATCCACAATTTTTTTCTCTAACAATTTTCACACAACTGGGCTTTAGTTTTCCATCCAGTGTTTTTATTTAAACTAAAATCAATGTCCACAATGCACAGTAATGACTTCTCCTCTGGTTCTCCTGTTCGTTGTGTTGTGGTCTGTGCATCAGTATCATGGGTATACCGGGAACTCGTGCAATGAGAAAAGTTCCATGCTGTTTGGAGTGAGAGAAAAAAAGAAGAGATTAACTGCATTATTTTTTTGTGTGTGTGTTATTTTTCTGTAATTAATTAATTTTGATTAACGTGTTAAAGTCCCAACACTAGAAAAGACACATTTACAGATTGCATCAGTCACAGGATAACATGACCACTAGTTGAACCTTAACAGCACTTTCACAGATTTGAATTGTTTCAGGATACACACACGCACACACACACACACACACACACACACACACACACACACACACACACACACACACACACACACACACTGAGGCATCAGAGAGAAACCTTAACCTTTCATTTCATCTGTTTAAGGGAACGGAGCCTCCACAAATGCTGTGGGATCCTGAAACAGAAACAGATCTGAATGGAACACTGCAGGTGTGTGAGTGTGTGTGTGTGTGTGTGTGTGTCTGATTTTAATGCATGCATGTGTGTGTGTAGGTGGAGTGGGCGGAGCGTCGTTCCTCTCTCTCCTTCTTCCGTAGCGTGGCTACTCTGCGTGTGAAGGAGCGCCCCCTGTTGTTCGGTGACTTCCTGCCTCTCTCTAACTCCTCCTCCCTGCTGTCATACGTGCGCGTTTGGGATCGTGGCGCTCGTTACCTCGTCGCCTTCAACTGGGGCTCCGAGGAGGCGGAGCTCGTGCAGGCGGGAAGGGCGGAGCTTCCGCAGCAGGCAGAGGTGGTGGCGAGCACCGACACGTCACTCAGTGACGGCGAGGTGGAGCTGGGCGCGCTGCGGATCGGCCCTCAGCAGGCCACGCTCCTCAGGTTTAACATCAAGTAGTGTTTAACAGTGTACCTATTAAAATCACACACACGTGTGTTACAATCACACACACACCCTTTCTCACTGTACACATGTGAAATAAACATCTCCCTGAGCAGCAGACAGTGTCCTCTTCTCTGTCCATCAACACACACACACAGAGAGAGAGAGAGAGCACCAACCAAAGTTTGAGGAAACAGTAAGCCACGCCCACTCAGAGCTCTAACACTCCTTCATTAGTGAGGAAGTTAATCATGGGACGAGGAACCCCTGAGTGGAGACATGAAGGAGGGAGCGGGGACTGTCACGAGTCACACACACACACACACACACACACACACACACACACACACACACACACACACACATACACACACACACTCACACACGACCAACCAAAGTGTTCCCAGGCAGCCCAGAGGTGTGGTATCTGGCCTCTCCTGTCTGTTACAATGTGATGAAATGCTCTGGACTTCACACCGTGGATCATTAATCCTCGTGTCACTAAATCTTCTTTATCCAGCAGAAAAACCTTCTCAGTGTTTTGCTTGTCTGATTAAAGAGATGATGGTACAGGAAATACACATTTAATATTTAGAGGAGAGTTAGATCTAATGATAGCAGCACTAACCAAAGCCCTCAGGTCTTCTCTGTTACACATCGAGCAGCAGCCACAAAAAGCAGTTTTCACACGGGAAGTCAAGCCCATAATTCTACTGACAGTAAAGTTCCATGGTTGGATCAGAGCCAGAACAACCAAACTCTTTCCAAAGCTGTGAGACTGATCAATAAACTAATGTGTATATGATACTGATCTGATCTACCTGATACACACGTGTCAAGATTTTAGGAGATTTTAAAATTCCTTTATTATTATGTCTCAATGTACATATACTGTAGTAACAACAGTAATAATAATAAAAAGTAAAAAATAAAAATGTCGTTTTAACATGTTGAAAACAGACCTGGAATCATGAAATGCATTAATAATCAGTCAATAATAATTACACCAGCTGTAACTTTTTTATTTTATTTTATTGGGGAATCAGCTCTTATTTTGAAATTTCGACCCTGGCCGCTCGCCCGTTCCGTTCACTTGTCGCTGACGTCGGAGTCCGACCGGACGGACAGGATCACCGGAGCGTCACCGACAGCCTCCCCGGGCCCTGCTATCTTCAGTTCGGATCCAGTTGAAGCTTCGCCCGGTACCGAGCCTCTGACTGGGCCTCCTCCCGGGACTCTGTGCACCTGCAGCGGGCACTTGTGGACTCTGTGCTGGGAGGAGGAGCTTACCGACGAGCTGCAGCTGAACGTGAATCCGCTACAATGTCACCGACAAGGAGACGCGGCTGATGCTGATGCTGATGCTGATGCTGATGCTGGTGCTGATGCTGCCGGTATGAGCGGAACCGGAGCCTTCGTCCTCTGACCGGGAGGGGCTCGTTAGCACCGGGTGAGGAGAGCCGGTCCCCGGGGGTAGGTGAGGCTGAGACGGTGACGGTGCGGAGGCGATGAGAGGATGGAGGTGGTCGGACTGCTGTGGATCATCAGCGGATTCCTGAGGGGACACGGACAGGGCGTGTACGGTAAGCGCGCACACGCTCGGACACTTGCGCGCGCACGCAGAGTGGAGATGCACACACACGCACACTCCGTGTACGCGCACACGGAGTGAATTAACTTTAAACAATCACACCACAGCTTGACCTTGTAAGATGTGTGTGTGTGTGTGTGTGTGTGTGTGTGTGTGTGTGTGTGTGTGTGTGTGCGTGTGTGTGTGTGTGTGTGTGTGTGTGCGCGTGTGCGTGTGCGTGTGTGTGTGTGTGTCAGAACTTTGGAGACAGCACTTTAGGAATACACGCACACACTGTTAGGTATGTTTTGCGTTCATATTGTGTGTGTGTAGCTCATCCTCTGACAGCTGGCTCATTGTAGTGTGTTGTGTAGTGTTGTGTAGTGTTGTGTTGTGTTGTGTAGTGTGTTTTGGTTTGTTTTTTTAGTCCTCTAACTTGTCTCTGTCTCTGGGTCAGTGTGTAGTGCAGAGAGGAGAGCGAGTAGCTCTGCCCCTCCTGTTTCCACTCAGGTGTGCCTCGTCTCCTGATTGCCTTCCTGTATTACTAAGGATGCTCATGTTTAACCATTTAACCAATAATAAGAATTTAACCTGATTAATACTAAGGAAATTCACAAACAAAAAAAAAGTGTAGTGTATTAACTGGGTTTCAAATCCTGGTTTCTACCACTGAGCTAGTAGCACTACTGTCCCTCTGCTGTGAGCGCACAGAGAGGAAGCTAATACTATATCGTCTTTGTGTCCCTTTTTTGGCTGATTTTTCCGCTACATCTAAAATTTTGGTTTGAGGGGGAAAATCATTTATTTGAGGGGGCACTGCCCCCTCTTGCCTCTGCGTAGAGCCGGCCTGGTCCTGTAGTATGAAGCTGGATTTTCTCTCTCTCTAATTTCCTGGATATAATTGGTCTGTGCTGTACTACGACGCTGAATAACTTCTTAGCAGGCTAAGCTGAAATCACCATTGTAACTTAGGCTAATTATTATATTATTAACCTAACTTAACCCAATTCAGGTTACGGTAGGTTAATAAGTTAGTTAATATCAAGTCAGTTAATAAGTTAGGTTAGGTTAGTAACAATAACAATAACAGTCTTACTGTTAGTTTAATAAGGCTGAATCACCATGGATACTTCGGCTAAATCACCATGGATACTTAAGCTGAATCACCATGGATACTTAGGCTGAATCACCATGGTAACTTAGGCTAAATCACCATGGATACTTAGGCTGAATCACCATGGTAACTTTGGCTAAATCACCATGGATACTTAGGCTAAATCACCATGGTAACTTTGGCTAAATCACCATGGATACTTAGGCTAAATCACCATGGTAACTTAGGCTAAATCACCATGGATACTAAGGCTAAATCACCATGGTAACTTAAACTAAATCACCATGGATACTTAGGCTAAATCACCATGGTAACTTAGTTTTTACATGTTAACACACACACATGCTCTGACTTTGTCCTTAACTGACAGTGACCTTTGGTTTGTGATGAAGATGATGCTGTGTGTGTGTGTGTGTGTGTGTGTGTGTGTGTGTGCGTGTGTGTGTGTGTGTGCGTGTGTGTGTGTGTGTGTGTGTGTGTGTGTGTGTGTGTGTGTGTGTGTGTGTGTGTGTGTGTGTGTGTGTGTGTGTGTGTGTGTGTGCGCGTGCGTGCGTGTGTGTGTGTGTGTCAGATTATCTGTAATCTCTACAGACTGCAGGGAGCAGGAGTAGCGTTACATCACACTGTGCTTTGTGACGCTGCCGGAAACACCGTATTTGTGTGTGTGCGTGTGTGTGAGCGTGTGTGTGTGTGTGAGCGTGTGTGTGTGTGCGTGTGTGTGAACGTGTGTGTGCGTGCGTGTGCGTGTGTGTGAACGTGTGTGTGCGTGTGTGTGTGTGCGTGTGTGTGTATTAGAATGTAACATCTGTGCATTGGAGTGATGTCAGGATGGCTTATCTGTTGTCATCTGGATGAAGCTTCATCATCATCATCATCACCATAGGTGTATACTACTCTCTAACTGGCCAGCCCTGCTCCATCACAGTGTTGCATTGTGGGAGTTTCCCAGTGAAACCAGTGAAACCCATTAAAGCTCTGTGATTGGTCGGCCCACATGCATCATTAAACACCTCGTCCCTCAAACAGCCAATGAGACTCGGCGGTGCTGCTCCATTCATGCTGCCTCATTAAGTATTCCTCAGATAGAGCTTTTGGCCAATCACAGGCCAGCGTTATTTATATCCGTCCCACTGACTGAAGAATCCTCAGGGGGAGCAGCCCCTTACATAACACCCACACATCCAACCACACATCCAACCACACATCCAACCAACACAAGGAACTACACACATCCAACCACACATCCAACCAACACAAGGAACTACACACATCCAATCACACATCTAACCAACACAAGGAACTACACACATCCAACCACACATCCAACCAACACAAGGAGCTGCACACATCCAACCAACACAAGGAACTATGCACACATCCAACCACCACTTAGCTTAGCACGTAGCAACCAGTCGAACATGTTTGGTTAGCATAGCATGTAGCAGTGCTGACTGAGCAGGCGGTAAAGGGGCGGAGCTTTGTTATTTATAGCTTTAACCTGACTCATCAAACATGTATAAGTTAGTAAATGTGTTCTCGAGGCTGAGGATTATTATGGTCTGTTCTCACACAGAGGAGCAGGTGTCCCACTTTATTTATTTTTAGGCTCATGTTTTTACTCCTACAGTGAGATACACACATCAATACAGGCATCACAACATAACATTATGCAGTTAACACACCGCTACTCACACTCACACAAGTTGTTTTTTGAATGTAAATAAAGGTATGTTCCCTCTCTATCATTAATGTCCTCTCTGTTTCTCGTGTTGTTTTACTGTAATGGTGTGTTCTTTATATCTCAGGTACTTATATGTTGAACAGAGAGTTTTGTGTCCACAGCGCCCCCTGCAGTGCGCATCGTGCACTCTGGCCAGGCGTGTAACGTGGAGGAGGAGCGTTACAGTGAGAGGGTTTTTACCATCAGGGAGGGGGCCACGCTGGAGCTGCAGTGTTTGGTGACCGGACACCCCCGACCTCAGGTGACCCCCCCCAATCATCATCATCATCATACTGACAGGGTGTGACACTGAGCACCATCATCACCATCATCATCATCATTATCATCATCTTCACCATCCTCATCCTCAGTAAAGAGGTCAGGTTTCTCTCCAACGTTCCCTTCGTGCTGCTCACCTCCTCCTTTCTGCTGTCAGTCTGCTGAGGCTATAAATAGATCTGCTGCTGGCACACACACACACACACACACACACACACACACACACACACACACACACACACACACACACACACAGAGTGTATTTTCCTCTCTCTGCGTCACTGCAGAGCTAAAGCTTCCTCTGCATTTTTCTTTCATCGCCTCTTGTTTTCTTCCTCCTCTTCATCACACACACACACACACACACACACACACCCTCTTACTGACACACACACATTCCACTCTAACTGGGAGCTATGGCCTGGTTTTTCATCTGTTGATTAAATGAGCTGCAGTGTCTAATCACTGATTGGTCAGACTCAGCTCTGTCTGTGACATCATCATTCATTAGAGATCATTAAAGGTGTACCTGAGTCAGCTAGAATAGGCTCCGTCCCCCTGTGTCCTGGGTTACTTTCAAAGGTAAAAACATGGATGCACCATAATTATACCTAATAACACAGCCTTTCACCTTTTAGCTGCTCAGCTAACACTGCTACATGCTAAGCTACCAAACTTGTTAGACTAGTCCAGGGGTCTGCAACCTGCGGCTCTGGAGCCTCATGTGGCTCTTTCACTCTTTTGCAATGGCTCCCTATAGCTTTGAAAAAATATTAAAATAATGAAATATTTCTTACAGATGGTATTGATGATTAATGACATTAACTTCAAATAAAATTATGGAAAAACCAAGTTAACCTGAAAATAAATCACATTGTGCAATAACTCTGCCACCTTCTTACTTCACCTCCTGTAACTTCTACAGCTTCCCTAGTAAGACAACTAAACCAACAAAAACACTATTCTGGAAGAAATTAGAGATTTTCATTGTGTGGGGACAGATTTATTTAACTGTGAACATGCCGGCTTAAGGTACACGCTTGATAAATTGCAAGAAATTAGCAAATCAAGGTATATTTCCTAGCCCTTCAAATCCAATAATTCATGAAATTATTCAATATTATTTTAACTGTATAAAAATGTATACACCGAATTGTCTTCATTGAGAAGGTATTTTATTCGGCTCCAGAAGGACTTTAATCCAAGTGAGATTTGACAAAATGGCTCCTTTGAGAGTAAAGGTTGCAGACCCCTGGACTAGTCGCTACATGCTAAGCTAACAGACATGTCGACTGGTCTCTGTTTAGAGGAAGAAGAACATCTGCATGTTAACGTGTCTCTATGTTTGATGTGGTTCACTTCTCTGTCCTCTACAGGTTCGTTGGACAAAGACAGCAGGCGGAGCTTCAGATCGTCCGAGCGAGTCTTCGATGTACAACGGGACATTGAAGATTGTAAATATCAACCGTCACCAGGGGGGGCGCTATTACTGCAAGGCAGAGAATGGCCTGGGAGCACCTGCAATCCGCTCTATACGAGTGGACGTCTACTGTGAGAACACACTCACACACACACACACACACACACACACACACACTGACAGTTGGCTCCTTCCTCAGATCTGGATGTTCCCGTGGTAACGGTCCATCAGAGCGTGGGAGAGTCAAAAGAACAGTTTTACTTTGAACGGACGGTGTTCCTTCGCTGCGTTGCTAACGCTAACCCACCTGTGCTGTACACCTGGAGGCGGGGCCGAGCCGTCCTATCACAGGGCTCCGACGCAGGAGTGGAGATCTACGAGCCCTTTTTCACTCAGGTCAGAAGTTCCGCCCACCTGATATCAGCACTAACCAATCTTTATTTAGAAACGCCCACTTGACATTTTTTATTTTGTTTCACATTTAACCTTTGACCCCTATGACCTTTGACCTTCCTGCGACCTTGCGTTTCAGGGTGAGACGAAGATCCTGAAGCTGAAGAACCTCCGTCCTCAGGACTATGACGTGTACAGCTGTACGGCCTCCATCAGGAACGTGTGTGACATCAGAGACACACACACTGACTTCAGACTGAGCAACAGGACAGGTAGGACACACACACACACACACACACACACACACACACACACACACACACACACACACACACACACACTGTATGTCCTGACGGTGGATCTCTTTTGTAGCTCCTCCCTCCATTAAGCTGCTGCTGGACGACCCCCTGGTGGTGAACCCTGGTGAAACCATCACGCTGGTGTGCGTGGTGCAGGGCGGCGACCCCCCACCCACTCTTCGCTGGTGCAGGTCGGGGGGGGCAGAGCTCCCTGAGCGCAGCGTGGTGAACGCCGGCACGCTGACTGTTCCCGTGGTTACGGTGGAGGACGGCGGTGTGTACACGTGCGAGGCCTCCAACAACGTGGGGAACGCGGCCAAGAAGTCCACCTCCATCCTGGTCAGAGGTAGGAGGGGCCAATCAGAGAGCAGAGTGGGCTCAAGGGGCAGAGCTCTATGGGGTGTCCTCAGCCCTAAACAGATAAAGATAACACTTTAATTAGATTAGAAGTAGGAGGAGCTCTAATTTCATTATAACAAGCACAGGACACGCCCCCTCCTGTGGCAAAGTCTGACAGTTTGATTGACATCTAATGTCTGTACGTTCAGTGTAAAATTATTAAATTTGTGTCCACAAAGAATCCTGATGGCCTGAGCTTTCACTTTAGTGCCTTTAGTCTGTGTGTGAATGTGTGTGTGCTGAGCGACTCCCTGGTTTCCACGGTGATGGTTGTAGTCTCTGAGCAGATGTAATGCCCGCCGCCTCCTCTCACTGCCTGTTTATAACGACTGACTCTGTGGTGAGGAAATAATCCCTCAGTGATGTTTAATTATTACTGAGGACATTTGTCAGCTTTAATCCAGTGGCAACAGTGAGCAGCTCCGACCAATCAGAGGCTCCGACTCACTCCCAGGCTATTTAATCAGTGCTGGGTTTGTCCCTCACCGTCACTGAAATAAGATTAGATCATATAATATTCATAGATGGCAGGTTAGGGCGGGATTTGTCAAGGGTTATTTTGTCCCCACCACACACACGTGTCGACCTTTTAACACTTTGTGATGAACACAGTAACACACAATCACTTACATATTTTATTTACGATGTATTTGGTAACACTAAGTTTATTTGTTGTGGAAACATTTCTCCTGAAATGTTTCCCTTTCTATTGAAATCCAAAAAATAAACTAATATTTCCATAAAATGTATGTATTTTTAGTTTTTAAAGAAATAGATTGTTTTAGATTATAGAGCAAATTGAATCTAAATGCATTTCATTGTATTTTCAGTGCTTCTTCTTCCAATTAATAATGGTCAAAAATATCATTGAAATGCAGTTTTAAGTAAAACAGTATCAACCTGGGATCCAGTAATATTTCTTTTCATGGGCCCAAAAACTCTGCAGCGCTTCTGGTTGGGAATCATTAAAAGTGTTGGTCCAGCTCTCAACAGGTTTTTATTCAATCACATTAGCATGAAAGAAGTGCTGCAGACATTGTCCCAGCACTTCTCAAAAGTCACTTTTACTGAGAGTAATTGCCCCGCCCACTTTTCAGAACAAACCGACGCCCTTGATAACGTGAGATCAGATTTGCTCTGATGGCGTCTCGTCCTCAGGTCTACGTAAAGGTCGTTTCTGGATCACTCCCGATCCGTACCACAACGACGACAACATCCAGATCGGCCGCGAGGTGAAGATCAGCTGCCAGGTGGAGGCCACGCCCTCTGAGGAACTGCAGTTTGTGTGGATGAAGAACGGTCGGCCGCTGCGTAGCTCCGAGAGGATGGTGGTGACGCACAGCGACTCCGAGGCCTCGCCGGGCACCACCAACCTCGACATCATTGACCTCAAGTTCACAGACTTCGGCACCTACACCTGTGTGGCGTCGCTGAGGAACGGCGGGAGTCCAGAGATCAGCATCGACGTCAACATCTCTTCCACCACAGGTGTGTGCGTGTGTGTGTGTGTCTGAATAATATCCACTGTTATCTGGGAAGTTTACTATTATTATATTCATCTTAAAGATGGAAATCCTCATTTTTATCAGAAAGAAAATGGGTTAAAAATGACCAAAAATGGTGGAAAAGGTGATGAAATGGGATTTCAAAAACCACAGAGATTAGAGTGGCCAACAACGGACAGAAAAAGTGGTCAAAGTGTCAATATTGGAACAATTAGTTTAAACTGGCAAATAATGGGCATGACAAATGAAATATGCTAAAAAGAGGTTAAAAGTGACAATTATGGGTACAAATATGTGACATTAGATGGAAAAGTGGTGGAAAGGGTTTATAAGTGCGGAAAATGTCTTGAAAGTGAAAAAAATGTGCAGAAAAGGCATGAAATGTGATGTAGAAGTGTCAGAAATGGGAGAAATGTAGCAAAAATGCATTGAAAGGAGCAAAGAAGAAAGAGCAAGAAAAAGTGAGGAAAATAGGTTAAAAAAAATGGCAAGTTTGATGTAGTTGCAGAAAAAGGGTAAGAATAAAAAGAAATGGGCTCAAATTGTTCAGAGAATGTTCTGAAGGCATCTGGCTACCCCTTCCCAGTGTCTCGTGACCCTAAGGTTGAGAAGCCCTGGTCTAAAGTATAGAATAAACACACCTTTATAGATCCTGAGTGGTTGTAGTACCTCTGATGAGCAAACTGAACCTTCTTCTTCTTTTCATTCCTTGTTCTCCTGAGGTCTATAGAAGGTTCTACTCTGTGTTCTGTGTTTTTCCTGTAGTTCCCCCAGAGCTGACGGTCCCCAGGGGGCGCTCTCACATCATCGCCCAGGAGGGTGACACCGTGGACCTGCAGTGTTTGGTCTCTGGGAAACCCAAACCCATCATCCTCTGGTCCCGGGTGGAGGAGAGCACGGTCGCCGCGGCGACGGCTCTGATGCCGGACGGCTCGGCCCAGTCGGAGAGCGACGACGGCATGTTGAGGATCAGGAATGTCAGCAGGGAGATGGGTGGAGCCTATCGCTGCCAGACCAGCCAATACAACGGCTTCAACGTGAAACCACGGGAGGCGATTATTCAACTGGTGGTGCAGTGTGGGTAACACACACACACACACACACACACACCTCACATCCTTGTCTTTCTGCGTGGGTGTGTATCATTATTATTACCAGTGTTGCTTTCATTTCTATTATTCTTATTTTTCCTCAATTTTCTTTATTTATATGCCTTTTTAATTGCTCTACGGGGATGATTCATGTTTTTTCTGATTCTGATTCTGATAGAGACTGGCCTCGTAGATTAAAGACTTCATTGACAGATTAGAGACTGTCTTTACAGATTTACGACTATTCTCACAGATTAGAGACTGACCTCATAGATGAAAGACTGGTTTTACAGATTAGAGACTATTCTCACAGATTAGACCGACCTTGTAGATTGGAGACTGTTCTCACAGATTAAAGAATATTCTCACAGATTAGAGATTGTCTTTAAATTTCAGACTACACTCAGAGATGCTCATTAGCACATACAGAATAACTCCTCCCCTTGTGTTGTTGTGCTGCCTCCTATTGGTCGTGTGATGATGCTGTGTCTCGTGGTGTCTGTTTATTTGAGTCTCAGAGGCTTTGGCAGCAGATTCGTGAGCTGCTGGTTGAACATCCGCTCTGATGTAAGTGTGTGCAGTGCAGCTCTAAGAGGATTAGAGAGAGGCCAGATTACAGGTGGATTACTGACAAATCACTGACGGGGCAGCAGTGCTCCTTTACACACACACACACACACACACGCACACACCAGCACAGCAGCAGCTCTGACACGTCGTCTTAAAACTTCCACGGCCGTGTCAGACGCTATTCCACAGGTTTCATCCAGTCATCCTTCTGATGTCACCAGTGGAGAGGAAGAACTGCTTTTTCCAAAAGTCTTTGAACACATCACCCCTGTTGATCCAGAAAAAAAAACAGGATTAAAGACTGTCCTCACAGATTAGAGACTGTCTTTACAGATTAGAAACTGTCCTCACAAATAAGAGTCTTTCTTTACAGATTAAAGACTAAAGATTAAAGACAGTTTAGAGTCTATCCTTACAGATTAAATACTATCCTTACACATTAAAGACTGTCCTCACAGATCAGAGACTGTCCCTGTCCTCTGACCCTCTTTGACTGTCCCTCTGGTCCACAGTCCCCCCCGTGGTGGAGCCGGTGCATTTGGAGGTGCGTCAGGCGTTGGGCCGGGCCTTCAGCCTGACGTGTCGGCTGCTACGAGCCCATCCAGCTCGTCTGCTGCGCTACGAGTGGAAGCTGGGCAGTCGTCTGCTGACGGTGGGTCAGCTGGAGCAGGACGACACCAGCTACTACGTCCGTGCTTTGAACAGAGAGGGATACGGAGCCTACACCTGTGACATCACCAACCAGGCCGGGGCCGGACGCTGCACCTTCATGGTCACAGGTGATCATCATCATCATCATCATTATCATCATTAACATGATGAAGCTGTTATTTAGTCAGCGATTCTCAACATGTGGCTCTTTTTGTCCTAACTTTAATAGTTTTTCCCCCAGAAAACCTTAAAAGGGGGAAACTTTTTAACTATTTCCTTAGGCTATTTGGCAACTTCCTTTTATCCAATTGTTGCAACTTTCACGTTCTGACACATTTTAGCTCCTTTTGCCAATAAATATCCCTTTTTTCCCCTGTTTGTGCAGGTTCTTTTTGACACTTTTATCAAATTTTTGTCCTTTTTTTTAAAAAAAAAAGTGTCCACTTTTCATCCAAATAAGCTAACTTTTGCCCAATAAATACGACTTGTTTCCTTTTCTCTCTACATTTTGCCTCTTTTTGTTCCACATTTTTGCCCTTTTTCACTATGTTTGCTACCCTTTACCATTACATGCCACCTGATTCCTCTTAATTTACCAATTTTTTGGCCATTCTTAACTACTTTTAGCCCATTTTAGTCACTTTTAACTCTTTTCTTGCCACTTTTGGATCATTTTTGGCTGCTTTTTACCATCTTCTGCCTCCACTTGCTTGTCAAAAACAAAATGTAGCTGACCAGACCTGCCCACTGGGACAATTTCCGGTTTATCACAAGGTCAGTCCACCCCTGCAGGTCAGTGTGTAACAGAGTGATGTCCTCAGGTAAAGCCTTTCCTGCTGAGTTCTTCTACGACACGCCCACGCCGCTGTGGCAGAACCGCCCTCTGGTCTACGGATTCACTCTGCAGTGGACCCAAAGCCACCCTGAGGACGTGGATCCAATCCTGGCCTACAGACTGGGGATCAGACAGGTCACACACACATACACACACCTCAGGTGGGTGGGTAAGCTAGTTAGTTACCTGGTTTCCTCCTCAGGTGGGTCAGAGCCGGTGGTGGGAGCAGGAGATTCCCATTGACAGAAGCATCCAGAAGGGTGAGCTGTTGACCTATAACCTCACAGAGCTGGTCAAACCTGAGTCCTACCTGCTGCGTCTCACACCCATCACCCGTTATGGAGAAGGAGACGCCAGCGAGAGGCTCGTCCAGTACGACGGTGAGTTCACCTTCATCACTGATCAAAGTTTTTACTATCGTCTTCATCAGACTGACACATTTGTCCCTCCTCAGCTCCTGTAAACCCACACCTCAGTGAGTACATACACACCAGCTACACAACCTGCTACTCACCAGCAGTACAGGTTTATGACCATCTGTGTGCGTGTGTGTGTGTGTGTGTGTGTGTGTGTGTGTGTGTGTGTGTGTGTGTGTGTGTGTGTGTGTGTGTGTGTGTGTGTGTGTGTGTGTGTGTGTGTGTGTGTGTGTGTGTGTGTGTGTGTGTGTGTTCAGAGGAGTTCAATTGTGGGTTCGAGGACGAGGAGGTGTGTTTGTTCTCTCAGGATAAAATGGAGGATTTTGATTGGACGCGTCACAGCGCCGCAACACGGGACACAAAGTACACACCCAACACTGGACCGAGCGCTGACCGCCGGGGGTCCAAGCAAGGTACACACACGCACACACACACACATGCGCACACACACATTCACATAGACACACCCCAGCACTGTGCTGTAACCCTCAGGTTTCTACATGTACATTGAGACGTCGAGGCCCAGGCAAGACGGAGACAAAGCCCGTCTTCTCTCTCCGACCTTCAACATGAACTCTAAGAGCTCGTCTTCTCCAGGCCCCGCCTACTGCCTCTCCTTTTTCTACCACATGTACGGAAAGCACATCGGTGAGTATCACAACAGATGTTACACACAGGAACACGTGCTACACACAAGAACAGGTGCTTTACACAGGAACAGGTATTACACACAAGTGTTAAACATGGGAACAGGTGTTTCACACAGGTGTTACACACAGGTGTTACACACAGGTGCTACACACAGGTGCTACACACAGGAACAGGTGTTACACACAGGTGTTACACACAGGTGTTACACACAGGTGCTACACACAGGAACAGGTGTTACACACAGGTGTTACACACAGGAACAGGTGTTACACACAGGTGCTACACACAGGAACAGGTGTTACACACAGGTGCTACACACAGGAACAGGTGTTACACACAGGTGTTACACACAGGTGCTACACACAGGTGCTACACACAGGAACAGGTGTTACACACAGGTGTTACACACAGGTGCTACACACAGGAACAGGTGTTACACACAGGTGTTACACACAGGTGTTACCAGTGTTTGGAATAACGGCGTTTAAAATAACGGCGTTTGTTTTTCAGTAACGGGGTAATCTAACTAATTACTTTTTAAGCCGTTACAACGGCTTTATCGTTACTGAACGTTAAATGCGGTGCGTTACATGTATTGATTGAATAAAATGTTTTCTGAAAGCATCCCCGGCTTCTGACTCAGCTGTTGTGAGGAGGTGGGTTAAAAACAAGGTGAATGATTATGATTGGCTAAGGCGACGTGCCAGCACACGCGACACACACACACACACACACACAACAGATTGGATGAAGCAGCAGAGATGGTGAGCGTGGAGCAGTCTGATGAAAAGTTGACATTTTTAAGGTGACGATACAAACACTACTTTAAATTAATTGGGGTCAAAGGCAAGAACGTGTGTGTGAAGTGTTCATTATATCCAGGAGTGAAGACTTTGTCGACATCCATTGTAAGCAACTCAAAATTAATGAAGCACCTCACGACACACGCATCTAAAAAATGTGAATTATTTGACAAAGAGCAACTTTTTTTTTTTTTAATAGTAACGCAAATAGTTACTTTCCTTGGTAATGAGTTACTTTTATTATAGAGTAATTCAATTACTAACTCAGTTACTTTTTGGAACAAGTAGTGAGTAACTATAACTAATTACTTTTCTAAAGTAACGTTCCTAACACTGGGTGTTACACACACAGGAACAGGTGATATACACAGAAACAGGTGATATACACAGAAATAGGTGATATACACAGAAACAGGTGATATACACAGAAACAGGTGATATACACAGAAACAGGTGATATACACAGAAACAGGTGATATACACAGAAACAGGTGATATACACAGAAATAGGAACTACACACATGAACAGGTGCTACACACAGGTTAAATCTGTTTGTGTGTTTGCAGGTTCACTGAACGTCCTCCTGCGTCAGAAAGGAACGACGGCGAACGACGCCTCCATCTGGAGTCTAAGCGGTAACCAAGGAGACCGCTGGAGACAAGCCAAGGTTAACATCCACCCAGCTGCCGCCTTCCAGGTACATGAGCACAGACCACGCCCACTTTAATGCAGGACAGGGTCACTTACACCAGGCCCCTCCCACTTCACAGCAGAACACACCCAGTTACACCAGGCCCCACCCTCTTTACAGAAGAACTAATTAAAATGATGTACACCCATCTGGCAGCAGGCCACGCCCACATGTTTTACACTGCACTAACAGTGAATGATGGAAACTGTTTTAATCACAAACAGAATAATTAACTCCTGAAGTGATTTTAAACAAAAATGTGCCTTTATTAACTTCACCTTATCAGGACTTACTGACAGTTACTGTCCTCTAGTGGTTGGAGTGTGATAGGAAACACTTCCTTCAAAATAAAAGCACCACTTTTTCCTTGTTTTGGCCCAGTCAGATTTCATAGCCCGTGTGTGTGTGTGTGTGTGTGTGTGTGTGTGTGTGTGCATGCATAGATTGTGATGGAGGGGGTTCGAGGTGGTGGTATAGAAGGGGACATCGCCATTGATGATGTCACTATCGAGGTTGGCGAATGTAAAGATCCGCCTCCTAACAGTGAGTTTGTCATCGACCTTTGACCTCAACGTTCTCTTGGTTTTTTTTTGATCTTTGTATATTGTTATGAACAATTCTCTCTCTCTCTCTCCCTCTCAGATCTAAGGTCACTCGCCCCGCCCCCAGCGCTACATTTATGGCGGCTCAGTGTCACTTTTAGCCTGCTTGTGATTGGCTGGCTGAGGTGACCCCACCTTCACCTGTTGGGACTAGTTCACGTTTGATTTCCAGCATCCAATCATTACCCTCCACCTCCAGTTAGCCCCGCCCACATTTTCTTAGCGCGAGATCCACCCTCTGACATGACACAGGTCACGTGTCTGAGGTCACATGACAGAGGTGGCGCTTGGTCTGATATTTGTCATTTTGGGTTTTTTTTATGTTGACCTCAGGTTTTATTGTTTCTTTTTCAAACGCTGATTATTTATTTATTTATTTATTTCAAGCTGGAACAATTTGTTTGTTTTGCAGTTTATTTGTTTGTTTTGGACGTTTCTTCTGTTTCCCAGTGTTTTTGTGTTTGTGGTCATGATGGTAACTTGTTTTAACTGAGGAGGACATTTGCACAACTGAAGGGGGAGGGGCATCATTATGGAGAACCCCCCCCATGTAAATGAGAGGATGGACCAATCAGGGCGCAGACGTTAGAAATCATCAGTACTGTAACCTGAGGGACGAATACCAGGAGTCCAAGCTCTGCTTTCACATCAAGTGCCTTCAGACCCAGAGGTCAGAGGTCACAGGGATTGCTGCCATGGCAACAGAGACACACACGGACGTCCTGGGTTTTACATATGCAGAGAAACTCTTCCTATTTTTGTGAGATTGATGGAAGTGACACCAACAAAGAAGAAAAAGAAGCCATAGGACTTCTACAATGGACCCTTCAAAATAAAAGGACCCCCCCCCCCCCCCGCCAAGGCAAGAAGGAGAAATTATTTTAATATTTCAAAATAAGTTTTTTCAGAAGAAGGCGCTGGATGCGTGAGAAATGTACCCCGATTGGCTAGTTGGACAACGGGGCGGGGCTTAATGTGTTTATTCTGATGAAGTATTTTTTCATTTAAACAATCAGATTGAAAGATTGATCATCTGATTAAATGTTTCTATTCACATTGTAAACTTTGAAAAATGGAAGAAAAAAAAGCACAAAACTTATTGTCACACGTTAGTTACAGTACGGAAGCCTGGTGTGATCAAAAAACAGAACCAACGATCTCTGGGAACGGGTCACAATCAGAACTTTTTAAAGAACGCATCATTGTTCAGAAGAAAAACTAACGACAAGGAAGATTTTTAAAGAACGTAAAGACTTCTGTACCTTTCAAAATAAAATTATCTGGAGATTTTAAAATCACGTCGGTTTTCATGTGACTGATTCGTGTGATGATGATGTGGTAAGATTAGACACACAGTGTGTGTCTAATCTTACCACATCATCATATTCACCAAGACTGAATAACATTAATTACATTTAAACATAAAGGAAAATATTTGAACCTAAAACTTAAATTCTAAGGATTTAAAGCACATGTATCAAACTCATGGCCCGGGGGCCAAATCCAGCCTTTTGGAGCATCCAATTTGGGCCACGGGATAAAGTAAAAATGACAAAGAAAATATGAATCATTATGTGAATGAAACAACCATATTTTCAGGTGCTCACAGTTTTCCTGGTGCTTATATCACATGATTGCGATCATTTTTAATGTTAAACTATTGGAAAAAAAACTCAAAATTCTTACAAAATCCTTTAGTTTTCCTCAAATTATGACATATTTCCATTAAATAAATAAAAATTGGTCGCAAAATCTTGGAAATTTAAAGTGTAGATCCTGTTGGAACTGATATATGTCACTTATTGCTTGGGTATGGTCGGTTTCTTACATATTTTGTATTTGGCACAAAAATGTTGAAATTACTTGTTTTCCAGCATAAAATCTGTGGCTCCGTATTTGGCCCCTGAATTAAAATGAGTTTGACACCCCTGATTTAAAGTCTTTTTTATGGATAGGATTACAAAATACAAATCACTTCATTTTGTACAAAAATCACATTTATTTGGTTTAAATAATCAATATTTTGTTGATTATTTTTTGTCCCGCAGATAAAAACATCCTTAAACATGTTTGTGGTTATAAAAATAATAATCCAGTCACTGGTCACATGACGAGGTTCAGCTGTCAGACATCTTGTCGATGGCGTTGAGCGGCGTCAGAATCCGACTGCGGTTCGTTTCCACTACGAGTCCGTTTTGGACGATTTCATCCAGAATGAAGTGAACGCGATCCAGACTGAACATGATCTGAGCAGCAGTAGCTCAGGAAAAACAAACACAATGTGACCACAGGTCCTGTTCTACAAAGATGGATTTCCTCTTATTGTTCTAACCTCAGGATTAACCCTGTGTGTGCTGGTTAACTTCTAACCAGGTAAATCACCATGGTAACTGATGCTAAATGGCTAACCTGGTCTGGAGGAGGTTATGTTGTGGATAATTAGAGATCAGAATTTCTTCTTCATAGTTTCCATGGTTACCTACAGTATGTTGCTCTGCGGGGTGTCTTTGATTGGTCAGATGCTGTAAACTCCGCCCCTTTCATGTGAGCGTGCCCGCCACCAGGCTGAAATCACATGGGTTAAATTAACATGTTTATATCCTGCTTCATAGTACAGCTGCTCTGGAATTGAGAATGTTTGGTTACTGAAGCTAACGGAGAGATATCATGATAAGTTGATCCTGCTTCATAGTACAGGCCCTAAATGTGTGTGTGTGTGTGTGTGTGTGTGTGTGTGTGTGTGTGTGTGTGTGTGTGTGTGCGCGCGCGCATTGGGTTGTCTTTATTTTAGGGGGAGATGGATTGAAGGATACGTCCAGTTCACTCTGTTGGGACAAAAATAAACAGTTTTAAAACGTATTTTCATAGAAAAAAAGGAGAATTACTGCAGAAACCGAGCAGCGCATGAACTCACCACACGGCTGAAGTATTTATCAAGAACTTCAACGAAGTTTTGGATCAACTCGAAGATGGAGAGCTCGTTCTACACACACACACGCACACAGATAATATATATACACACTTTCTGAGAAATACACACACACTGACCTCTTTGTCAGTGATTCCCACCACGATGAACAACGCAGCATACTGTCGATACACCAACTTAAAGTCCTTGTACTCGACAAACGAGCACTGCACACACACACACACACACACACACACACACACACACACACACACACACACAAAGAGAGAGAGAAAAATAAGAGGAAACAGTGAGATATTTAAAGATGTCACATGACCAATATATAAAGTCAATGAATGAATCCACACTAGTTTATTTGTTATTTCTGCCCTCTAGTGTTCAAAGCGTGAAATGACGGCATTTTGTTAAATAAAACACGAATTTCCTTAAAACTAAAAGCACAATATTTCCTACACAATCCACTGATGATGAACCTTCACCCCACGAATCATCGGTGAATTTAACGAGCTTTTTTTTTTTTTTTTTTTGGTGATGGTGCATTCACGGACCTGTTCCTTCCTCCTGCTCAGGCAGCATCGGACAACGTCAGCCTCCAACGCCGCTCTCCTGCTGAGCTCTACCGGCGTGTAGTACCGGGACAGCCGGGTCTGACCCCGCCGGTTCACCATCAGCACGAACTTTATCATCGCCGCGGGCCTCCCCAGTGTTCGAGCCGCACCTGAAGGCACCACGCTGTTGCAGAACGACAATCTAATATGAAAAAACAACCGATTAAAACACATAAATAATATTAAAGAAAGTGGTTTAGACGGTTATTTCAAACCTAACCAAGATAAATAAAAAAACTGATTCATTCACTCACCGGATGTTGATCGTAAACCGAAAAAAGCTCCATAAACATAATAAACAGTCAGACCAGCGGCTAGTTTAAGCCCTCCAGGTTCGCGTCTAAAGTTTATAACATTAATTAATACAAGCACGGAGAAAAAATTGTGAAAAAAAGTAAAATATTATCAGTTTTCTGGCATTAAAGAGCTAACAGCGAAAGCTCCTGACAGTCACTACGCATGCGCAATGAGGTCAGAAGAGAGGCGTTCAGTGTTAATATAAAAAATGTGGGGAAAACTAAAAACCCTTCAAATCAATCAGTGCGACTTTTATTCTACTGTAAGTAGATCATAGTTAATTGGGTTTTGATAAATGAAATTCTTCTTCTTTTTTAAAAAAACTTGATTTACATACAATTTACAAAATCAATTGATATTGCATGTGCCTCTTGTTGGCTTTTTAATGTTTTATTTTATGAACTTGTCTTGTGGCGATCAAACTCTACAATTCATCACTGTGACCTCACAGCTTTAATTGTTGTATATATCTGTATTATATTTGTATATTATTATTATTATTATTATTATTTTAGTTTTATTTTTTTTAAATTATTATTATTATTATTATTATTATTAATCTTTTTTTTTTACTACTGTAATGTGTGCACTTGTATTTAATCGTTATTTAATTATGTACGTTTTACTTTCTTTTCTTTTTTCTTCTTTGTTTAGTATTCTTTTTATTTGTAATATTTCTTGAGTGGCTGTAATGCAAGTAATTTCCCCCTGGGATAAATAAAGTACTTCTGATTCTGAATATCTGATGATTGTCTCTCATCAAATACTGTTAATTTTTTTTAAAATAATAATATGTAATATGGAAGTGTGATATGTTATTATGTAGCTTCATTTTTCACTATATATTGTATTGTATATTACCTTTAATTTGTATTATTTTAGGGTGACGTTTGAACATCCTGTTCAGGGACTACAGATGAAAAATAGCCTTGTGGCTAAATCTGGATATTTATGTACACGGTACCTGGCAAATAAATAAGTAAATAAATGAATTAATGAATACATAAATAAATAATTGAATAAATAAATAATTTAAATTTTAGGTTAATTATAAAGTTAGTATTTAAATCAGTCTTCAAATGGTTTTTTCACAAATACTCTGTACTTTACAAAATCAGGTTTTTGTCAGGATTAAATTTTGCGTCCTCACTTTCAGTGTGTTTAAATAAAGTTCATTTAAAAAAAGATAATTACATTTTGAGCTTCACTATGGCAAAAATCATGAATTTTATTCATAATTATTTTGTGAATTTTATTTTTTTCTTGTTTGAACTCCATTTTTGTGTTGGTAGTCTACTTTCCGACATTGTTTTTGTGTCCCAAAGGCCCCACGGTCGGCTCTGTCCCAGCATGCACCGCGCCGGGCTTCCCCTCACAGAGACAGTAATGGCGGCCGATTAGAGCCGAGCAACCACAGCGTTATTAGCCACCGGAGACATACCGGGTCCGACATCGGGCCCGCGGACCCTCAGCGCCCTTCCCCGCCTCCAGCCGCCTCGCTCACCGCTCAGGACCCATGGAGGAGGGCGTAGGCCTCGGGCCGCAGCAGCAGCCTCAGGCCGCCGCAGCGGAGGACCCGGGGCGGCCGCAGCACTACTCGATCCCGGGGATACTGCACTACATCCAGCACGAGTGGGCCCGGTTCGAGATGGAGCGGGCCAACTGGGAAGTGGAGCGGGCTGAGCTGCAGGTTAGCACGGGGTTAGCCTCACTGTAGCTCGGTTCGGTCCTAGTGTGACTGATAGCACTGTTAACCGGGAAAGTAACGGACTAACAGACACTGTTTTACTAATCCTACTCATTCATACAAATACTGAGCAATCAGAGGCAGGATCGAACAAACCAATAGTTACAATATAAACAAACAGTAAACACATAAACAACTTACAGGTTC
Source organism: Gouania willdenowi (assembly GCF_900634775.1). NCBI lineage: Eukaryota > Metazoa > Chordata > Actinopteri > Blenniiformes > Gobiesocidae > Gouania > Gouania willdenowi. The sequence goes on from NC_041065.1 coordinate 32,180,667, forward strand.
AAAACCAACAATACACAGGCACGATGGACGTGATACTCAAAAAATCAACCAGCAATACACACGGATACACAACAGTAACAACACACACAACATCAAAGATAGGTAAACAAATGATACACAATCAGTCAGTGTTTTAACGTTACAAACAAAAAGAACAATACAATCAAATACAACCATACAAGTAAACACAATCTGAGGACACAACAACAACACAAACAATACACACAAACAGCAGGATGACAGTTTCACTAATCCATTCACTCATTCTGGTGATGATGTCACAGGGGATGTTAAACTTACAAACAAACAAATGATCTGAGTACGGGGAAAACAAAACAAACTAAAAACACAACCAAACTGTAAGGTTTTCTCTACCTTCTGAATAGAATTCTTCACTTGTTTACCTGTGTGTTAACACCTGCTCTGGTTAGCTGTGGGTTAGTTAACTAGTTAGATTGATTATAATGAGTCAATGTCACTGATACCAAAATAATGTAATCCTCATTGTTAGTGCTACAGTGAGTGTGTGACAGAGGGTAAATCTGCATCATGAAGCATTCAGCTGCTACACGTCACAGTGATGGTATTTGTCACACACACACACACACACACACACACACACACACACACACACAGGCTCGAGTGTTAAACAAAGTGCTCATGAAAACAGAGGAGGTGTGTCAATGAACTCAGCGAGAGGCATTCAGGGGGCAGGGCTAAGTGTAGGAAACTCTCCACCTGTTGTTTTTTTTTTTTGTTTTTTTTTTAAGAGTTTTGAGGTAAAATCCTTCAAACAAAAAGCTCTGTCAGGTCGCTAGCAGTCTGAAACAGATTTTTTAGAGCTGCATGTTAACACATTGTCTCATAATGACACATCGCTTGTGATTGGACGAGCACTTCCTGTTTCACTCACTCTGACTTTAAACTTTTCATTTCCACTCGTAAATGTGTCTCGTACAGACATTAAAACAAGTCAACGGTTCACGTGGTCACAGTTCATCAGTGTTTACCCTCTGAGTTACACACACACACACACACACACACACACACACACACACACACACACACACACACACACACACACACACACACAAATACCACATATTACAACCAAAAAATCACATCAGACACAAAGACCAACAAAACAATGAGAGAATAACACACAAAAAAAATGAAAACCAAGAGAGTGTCAAAGTTGTAGCTTGCACCTTGGACAGGTGTGTTGTATATTGGGCTGGATGATGACGGTGGGCGGGGCTAGTGGTGGGGGCGGGGCTAATGGTGTCTGCTGTAGTAACGAGGTCAGAGTCGGGCTGTAAATAGAGCTGTGAGGCAGCTGTGAGCTAAAAACAGACACACACACACAACCCTTCATCGTTGTCATCATCACCACCTCAATCCCTGAGGAGCGCTTGATTCATTCTCACCAGGTGCCGCAGGCGGGAGGGGAGAGTGTAGGAGGGTCATTTCATGTCATTTCAACAAATGTTCAGGACATCCCACGCACCTCAATTTAAAAATATTCTGAAATTTGACCAATTTCCTTAATATTTCGATATTCACACTGTACATGTTTAGTTTGATCTGATGAATACTTTTAGAGATATGCACAATTTAGTGAGGGAGGTATGTGTCCTTATTTTTCTTCCATTTTCAGCTGTTAATATCTCAGGAACTCCAGCACATAGGAAAGGTAAATATGGTATAGTAATACAGGTCCACCTACTGCACACCGCTGCCGCGGAGACTTCGCGAAGGAGCTGCCGTGAACAGTGTTCCTCTCCAGAGAATAATAAGTTGACAACAAACAGGAGCAGTTTTGGGCTGTGGAACAAGGTTTTTAGGGGCATTCTTGGCTAAATTGAGGGACAAATGGCCCGTGGCCCTCGCTAATTTCCGACATGGGAATTTATTGTTTATATCGTGGGATGACATATTCTTACCGGTGAGAATATTTTTGACGACAAATCATAAATGATAACATATCGCACATTCCTACTCATTATCAGTATAAAAGACACCTGTCCACAACTTCAAACAGTCACACTTCAAACTCCACTATGGCCAAGACCAAAGAGCTGTCAAAGGACACCAAAAACTAAATTGTAGACCTGCACCAGGCTGGGAAGATTGAATCTGCAATAGGTAAGCAGCTTGGTGTGAATAAATCAACTGTGGGAGCAATTATTAGAAAATGGAAGACATACAAGACACTGATAATCTCCCTTGATCTGGGGCTCCAGATCAAGGGAGATTATTCAAGATCTCTCCCCGTGGGGTAAAAATGAAAACAGGAACGGTGAGCAAAAATCCCAAAACCACACGGGGGGACCTAGTGAATAACCTGCATAGAGCTGGGACCAAAGTTACAAAGACTATCATCAGTAACACACTACGTCGCCAGGGACTCAAATCCTGCAGTGCCAGACGTGTACCCCTGCTTAAGCCAGTACATGTCCAGGCCCGTCTGAAGTTTGCTACAGAGCATTTGGATGATCCAGAAGAGGATTGGGTGAATGTCATATGGTCAGATGAAACGTTGCTGGGTCTTTCAGCACGACAATGATCAGTGTGTGAAGACTTACAGAAAACATTTGACCTCTGTCACTGCCAACAGGGAGTACATTACAAAGTATTGAGATGAACTTTTGTTATTGACCAAATACAACATTTCCACCATATTTTGCAAATAAATTCATTAAAAAACCTACAATGTGATTTTCTGGAATTTTGTTTTCTTATTTTGTTTTTATACCTATGATGAAAATTACAGGCCTAAGTTGTTTACTGAAGGCCCAAATATGTTCCTCACCCAAACACACACTCACTTTTTTACTATTTAGAGGAGCTGACATGTCCACCAGATAGAATGTATTGCAGATCTTTTTCTATATTCTGAGAGAGTAGGTGGAGCTGTATTACTATACCACATTTACCTTTCTGTGTTTTTAGGCCAGGATAGCTTTCCTACAGGGTGAGAGGAAAGGTCAGGAGAACCTGAAGAACGACCTGGTGAGAAGAATAAAGATGTTGGAGTTTGCTCTGAAGCAGGAGAGGTGAGTCACTCTGTGAACACGTTTGAAATCCTTCCTCTGTTCTCTGACAACCAATCAAACATATTCCCCCTCAGAGCAAAATATCACAAGTTAAAGTACGGCACTGAGCTGAACCAAGGGGAGCTGAAGATGCCCAGCTTTGATGGTGAGGAGACACTCAGAGGACCTCACTCAGCTCATCGCACGCACACACACGCACACAATGTTTACTTTGTCCACCCACAGGAGGCGCTGTTTCACTCACTCTTTGTTTCTGCTCCACAGAAACCAAAGAGTCAGAGGTCTCTGCTGTTCCTGCCAACAGTCAGCTGACCTGGAAACAAGGACGACAGCTCCTCAGACAGTGAGCACACACATACACACACAGGCTACTGACACACACACGCGCACATCCACTGACAGTCTGTGTGTGATGCATGCTGCGTTCAGGTACCTGCAGGAGGTGGGATATACGGACACTATCCTGGACGTTCGTACTCAGAGGGTTCGTTCTCTGCTCGGTCTGTCAGCGTCTGAACAGAACGGCTCAGTGGAAAATAAAAATATACAGCATCTGATCAACGGGACGGAACGGCTCAAGGACAACAAGAGGTAACACACACACACACACACACAGGCCCTGTCTGCACGGAGACGGTTTTAATGTAATTGGTCGTGTTTTTTATTGTTTACTCCTTGCGTTCAAAACCAATCTGGTGGTTCTCTGTATGACCAAATAAAGAAAAAATAGAAAATACCTCCACTCCTAATCCAGACATGGTTGTAAATAGATGATGCCTTTCACTCTGTGTTGTTCCTTGTTTCGGTGTATTTCTGCAACAGCGTTACAGCGCCACATGCAGGCCTGCTACGTTTACTACAGCGTTTTATGCCTGGACACACACATAATTACCCATTTTAGGGGAAAGCGTTTTGGTTTTTTCCTCGTGTTGACGGGGCCACAGAGAGAGAGACACACACACACTGACAACTCTCTCTCTGTGTGTGTGTGTGTGTGTAGAAGCCCCTCTGATGTCCTGGAGACGTTTAATTTCCTGGAGAATGCTGATGACAGCGATGAAGAGGATGATGATGAAGGAGACCTGATGGACGACATCAGCACTGACAAACATCACAGAGTCAAGAAACACAAAGTGAAGGTGCTGTTAGCCTCGCTCACATTATCTAAACATTCACGCTGCTCATCCTGCACTAATATTTCAAAAAAAGGGTTTCATTGCTATGATTTAAGTTTTATTTTGAAAGTCACTGGACTCCTCCTCTTCCTTTTCCTCACACTCTCTCTCTCTCTCCTTCTCTGACTCCTCAGGTAGGAAACGAAGGTCTGGCGACAGAGGACGACGCCGACACTGAGGAGGCTCTGAAAGAGTTTGACTTCCTGGTGACGGCGGAGGACGGAGAGGGAGCTGGAGAGGCTCGTAGCTCTGGAGACGGGACGGAGTGGGGTGAGACATCTATAGGGATTGATCCCACATCAGATACCTGTGTGTGAGCCGCTTACAATTCTGTCGCAGGGTTTACTAATGTCATGTCTGTGTCTCTTTTCCCTGTTTAGATACTTTACTGTTATTAAACTTCCTGAAATCATACCAAACTTAAGCAGTACAGTTGACTACTGTTATTGATTCACTAAATTACGGCCCAATAGCGACGTAAGCCACACTGCTAACCCTCAGCCACTCATTTATCAGGACAAATCTCATAGAAATGTGTGACATGATCCTAAAAATGTATTCATGAAACAAGATGCTTCTGCTGCAATGTGTCACCAGGTAAACTGATCACCAGTTCAGCTAATACACCATCAGCTAAACCTGTCTTTGTACCAGAGCCGTTTCACATTTAAATGCAGTCATAATAATCTGAACCAACACATTAAAACATTTTCTTTTTTCTCTTTTTTCCTTTTTCTTCTTTATTGTTTTGTTTTTCTTTCTTTCCAAATTTGTATCTTTCCAAATTATTATGAATGCACTCATAATTATAAGAACCAACACAATAAAAACACACTTGGATGAAGCTCTGTGTTCATTTTCAGCCACAGGATAACATGATCACCACACATTCCGTTACACGTAGCGAGAGATTATCAATGTGATTATGAGCGGAATGGGACGTAGTTGTCGTTTGTGACACTTTCTAAACATTCAATAACCAGTAAAATATTGTGTAAATGTGTGATATTGTCCAAAACATGTCATTTTGAGGCCAGATTTCAAATTAAGAGCCAGAGAGAAAAGAAAGAAGCCGGTGCATTTTTTTCTCTCTGTGTTTTCTGATCATGAGAAATCTGAGGTTGTGTGTGTGTTACAAATATTTAATTAATGTGTGAAGTTTTTATTCCAGAGTCTGTGATTGGCTCAGTGTTTACTATGCCCCTCCCCCTCACAGCGGAGCCCCTCCCCTTCCCCAGCGGCAGTGGGAAGTCCTTTCTTCTGGGCAGCTCAGACGACGTGTTGGAGAGCGTTCTGGGTTTGGGTGACCTCGCCGACCTCACCGTTGCCAACGACGACACAGACTTCGGTTATGACGTGAGTCACTCTTACACCGAGGTTCGTTATCATCATCAGGAAGGTTTGGTTAACGTCCATGTGGTTTTTCGTACCCGCAGCTCTCAGCCAATAAGGAGTCTCCATTCAGGAAAACCTGGAACCCAAAGTACACGCTGCGTAGCCACTTTGACGGCGTGCGGGCGTTGGCGTTTCACCCCGTGGAGCCCTGCCTGGTCACCGTGTCTGAGGACAACACGCTCAAACTGTGGAACCTCACCAAGACCGTCCCCGCCAAGAAGTCAGTCAACATCTATGTTCTCAACCTGGGGCTTTGGGGACAATTACATTTTCAGTTATCCATGTTCAATTATCAGTTACGTGATTCCAATTATAATTGAGCCCAACCTTGGTTGGGGGCGTGGTTAGTGTTGCTGGGGGTGGAGTTTGTGTGGCTGCAGGTGTTGAGTAACCAGATGTTTGGTTTCTCGTCTTTCCAGAAGTGCCTCCTTTGATGTGGAACCTGTCTACACCTTCAGAGCCCACGAGTACGTGAACAGAGACACTGATGATGTAACATGTGACATGATCCCACACACTTTAACAACACGTACTCCTCTATGCCCAGGTGCATTATGGGTAACGGTTCAATAGCTTCACACAGGTCGATACACACTGATGGATTTAATACGTTTATGTTTAAATCTGGAAAACTCCAACAGAACAATGATAACATGATGCCGTCGGTGTTTCCTGTGACCTTCTGACACTTCCTGTTCCGTGTGTTCAGAGGCGTCGTGCTGTCGTTGGCCATGACATCCAGCGGCGAGCAGTGCTTCAGCGGCGGCATCGACTCTACCATCCAGTGGTGGAACATCCCAAACTCTAACGTGGATCCATACGACACCTACGGTACCACTCTGGACATAGCCTCTCTCTCTCTTTAAACATGTAGCTACGTGCTAAACTAACCGAACGCATACTGGTGGCTACGTGGTAAGCTAACCAAACATGTGGACTGGTAGCTACGTGCTAAGCTAACCAACATAGACTGGTCTCTCTATGGAATTTCTTCAGTCTCAGTTATTTAATGTAACGGTCAATTCTGTGATCCATGTAATCAGATCCCACGGTTCTGGCGGGCTCGTGGGCGGGGCATACAGACGCCGTGTGGGGATTGGCTTACAGCGGCGTCTGTCAGCGGCTCCTGTCGTGTTCGGCCGACGGCTCCGTGAAGCTGTGGAATCCATCAGAGGAAACGCCCTGCATCAGCACTTTGAACGCTAACACAGGTCAGAGAGAGACACACACTTCTGCACCATTGTGTGTTTGTGTGTTTTTGTTCTCATAAGGTGTGTTGTGTATTTCAGAGCTGGGCGTTCCCTCGTCAGTGGACTTCAGCTGTGACTCCGCCCACTGCGTGGCTTCCTTTCACAGTGGAGACGTTGGCGTGTACGACTTAGAGACGTCTCAGAACGTTCTGGTGCTAAAGGGCCAGGGAGAGAGCAGTGAGTTCACGTCACCAAGGTTTAGCTGCGTTTCAGATGAGCTGTGTGTGTGTGTGTGTGTGCGTGTGCGCGTTAACGTGTGTGTTAACGTGTGTGTAATCAGCTCTCTCAGGGTTAAACCACATCTATAAGGTGGTCAGTCACCCCACGCTGCCCGTCACCATCACCGCACACGAAGACCGCCACATCAAGTTCTTCGACAACAAGTCAGGTGAGTGTCCTGTTGACCAATCCTAGGAGGCGTCTTTATGAAGAGCATCCTAGATGGGCGTGAATGAAACACAGAAGGTCCTGGGTGGGCGGGGTTGGAGCGTTGAGCATTCTGGGTGGCCGGGGTTAGTGCATAGGGCATCCTGGGGGGGCAGGGTTAGAGCAGTTAAACCATGGTGTTGTAACCTCACCCATAGTGAGGCTCCACCCACTTTGCTCTGAGTTCATCCTCCTTTGTCCTGTCCAGGTAAAGTGATCCACTCCATGGTGGCTCACCTGGACGCAGTGACCAGTCTGTCTGTGGATCCTAACGGAATCTACCTGATGTCTGGGAGTAAGTCTGACTTTTACTGATCACGTCTCTTTCCAAGATTAGTTAATACAGAGTTATGTAATCCCACGTGTCATTGGTTCCTCTGGTTTCCAGTGTTTGGGTAGAATTAGAGAATTTTTGTTTATGTTCTTGACGTATGACGGGGTCACATGGTTTGGTGCTAATGCTAAGTGTTCTGGTTCCTCTGCAGGTCATGACTGCTCGGTGCGTCTGTGGAACCTGGACAATAAAACGTGTGTTCAGGAGATCACGGCCCACAGGAAGAAGAGCGAGGAGGCCATCTACGACGTGGCCTTCCACCCGTCCAAAGCCTTCATCGCCTCGGCCGGCGCCGACGCACTCGCCAGGGTCTACGTGTAAGGGAGGGGCTGAGAGACACGCAGAAAGGAGGCGGGGCTTAACACATGTGACCTCCCACTAAGAAACCTCCCCCCCTCCCTCCCTCAGAGACTCACCTGCCTGTGATGTCATCAGTGATGTCACTAAACCCCAGAACACTAACCAATTAGTGGAAGGAGTGGGCGGGGCCATAGGAACTTCGGCTAATCTGTAAAACAATCACACCGCAGAACCAGGTTAACCAATCACAGCCCATACTGGACCAGAACCAGATTCAGAACCAACCACTGCCTACATTTGTTGGGTCCAGAACCAGGTCTCTGCCACAAACTGGGTCCAAACCAGAGCCCAATCCTCAACATCCCCATTTAAAATGGGCTGAAAAAAACTATTTGGTCCAGAACCAGTTTGTCTAAAACCAGAACCATATCAGTAAAAGAAGCTTTAACCAAGTAGAAGAGTAAAATCAGTTCAGAACCTGGTATGCGCTCACCTGAACCAGAAGCAGGGAGAAGTGATCCCACAGCCCAGATCAGACTGTGTTCTGGGCCATGTGCTGGTTCTGGTCCAGACTGTAAGGTGGTGTTTAGTGTTTAAACAGAGGGTTCTGGAGCGAGCGTGGAGCAAGTGTGTGAGCGTGCGAAGGATCGGACCCGTCGCTCGGCGCCGGTCTGCCTTTCTTTGTTTCCTGCATGATTCAAAGCACAGAGTATTTTTTTCTAGTCTTCCTGAGGCCAGAGACGGTCCGAGCGGGTTTGTCCGTTTTCTATGTTTCCTGTCGGGCGGCGCCGCGCGACTCCAACTGTACATAAAATGTCTATAACTATTAAATGTGTACCTGCTCACAGGCCACGCCCACTTTTATTATTTATCTTTGTTTATTTGTGTTTATTCTGTCATATAGCATTAACGTATTTATTTTATTTCATGTTTTGTTCATTTGTTTTGACTTGCTGGTTCCATCAGTGCCACCTCCAGCCTCCAGGGGGCGCTCAAACACGTGCTTTAGAATACCAAAACTAATCAGTATTCAATTATTAAGCAGACACATGGAATTAAATCCAGAATCTGATTTATGTCAAACTTCACTGAGAAATAAACAGAGAGGATTTTAGGCCAAGAAAAAGCCCTTCAAAATAAAAGTACAGTTTTTAGCTCGGGTATTATACTATGGACTAGAAGTATGTTGTTAGATCTCTAGGTGTGCTTCAGTATCAGTAGCAGTTATTTTAATACAATAAAACCCATATGTACTTACGGGGGCTGATTCTCATTTTACAGCATTAAGTAGTATTATCTGTTTACATAATGCCAACAAATGCTGGTGACGTTTGATTTCGTCTTTCCCACTTTTATTCTTATTTTTAAACCTTTTTTTTCTGACCGGAAACTAAATGTATAACAAAAACTAGCTACATCCGGTCTGACCGTCAGAGGGCGCTGCGCAGACGAAGTGGGCCATTCCACCACTGAAGAAGAAAAAAACAGAAGGAATGAGGGCGGGACTCTATGAAAAAATTCAAATCGAACCAACCAGGACTCGAGACAAACCAACGGACCAATCGAGAGCGGCAGCCACACAAACAACCAATCAGTGTGTGAGGATCAAACAGCTTTACAGAACGCAAACAGAAGCCTTTTAAAGCGGACGGAGGTCTCCGTAAGTCTGAATTTTATCTTTAAAACACAATTCAATTCCTATACATGTTTTTTTAAAACATTGAAATCAGCTTTTGCTGATAAGTTATAAGTGCATTTACAGTTTGTTAACGTTAAAAACACGGTTTACGTCCAGTCATTGTTGCTTTAAAGTTTAACATGCTGTAAATCAGAATAAAATCCGATGTTTACTTTAAAAACCGAAAGAACGTCTGTGTTGTCCTTGTTTACAAGTAAAAAGTACGATTTATAAGCAGGTTTTAAGCTATTAAATATCACCTAAATCAGTTAAAACTTCGTCTTACCTTTAAATCTTTTTGTATATCACATCAGATTAAAGTTAAAATCGACTTTAATGCAATTTCAACTTGTATTTTGTCTCATTAAACATTTTAATCTGCCGTAAATCAGATTAAATAACCTCTACAAGTTTGTTTTTTATAGCTTTTTATTTTTCTGAGTAAAAAATGCTTTTCATCTTTCAAACTTATAATGTACTTTTTAACCTTCCAACTCTGTTTGTCCATTATTTACCTTTCAAACCTTCTGTGAATCCAAATAAAGTCAGATTTTTATCATAACAGAACCTTTTCGGTAATATTTTAGTCATGTCTGTATTCTAAAATTTGCCGTAAATCTGATTTAAAGTCAGAATTCTACCTTTGTTTCCTCCCTTTAAACAACTGTTTTATCTTTTCAGTGAGACGTGGAGCCGCTTCGTGACTTTCTGTGGTTTAAACACCTCTGACCTTTGGCCCCTGACCTGAGCACCATGAAGAGGAAGATGAGGAAGAAGATGAAGGCTGAGGAAGGTTAGTCCAGTCAGATTAGATGTAGTCTGAGTTTAATCTCCAGACTTTTTATATTTAATCTGTGTGTGTGTGCGCGTGTGTGCGTGTGTGTGTGTAGCCTGCACTCTTTGTAGATCCAGTGAAGACGATGCAGCCTTTTTGGGAGAAAAAATTAAACTGGAGGAGCACAAACTTTGTGTTCATTACTTCTGTTTGGTGAGTATGTACACACACACACACACAGACACACACACACTCTGTGTTGGGTCACAATGTAAAAGTGTGTGTGTGGGTGTGTGTGCCAGCTGACGTCCTGCGGTGTGTACCAGCGTGGTGAGGAGGACGAGGGAATCCTTGGTTTCCTGATCGATGACATCAAACAGGAAACACGGCGCTCATCTCGACTGGTGAGTGTCCTCCATGTTTGTATCCCTCTGTTGCCTCGGCGGCCATATGACCTCACTTGTGTGTGTGTTTGTTTGTTGCAGACGTGCTGTCTGTGTAAGGAGAAAGGGGCGTGTGTCGGCTGCAATGTTCCCAGCTGTAGGAAAGTGGCTCACTTCCCCTGTGCCAGGAAACATGGGTTCATCTCCCAGTTCACTGGACTCTTCCCGTAAGTGTGTTTGTAAGTGTGTGTGTACTGTGAACGATGTGTTCAGGTGCCTGTGTGTGTTGCAGCTCCTTCTGTCCTGACCACAGTCCCTCCCAGTCTGTGAGTGGGTTGGACCTCAGTCTGCCTCAGTCCTGCTCCGTGTGTTTGGACTCCATCACTCCTGTTCTCTCCTCGTCCATCCTCAAGTGTCCCTGCTGCCACGCCAGCTGGTTCCACCGGGACTGTGTGCAGGTAACACCAGTTAGACCAGGACCTGCTCTGATGGTTCACACCTGATCCATGTCCAGGTTTTTCTCATCTCTGTGAGCCTAAAGGTGCGTTCACATTGGAAGAGACTCTGGCGACTAGATTACATTTAAAATAAATGTAAATGACATCACTGGCCACGGTTACATGATGTTTCTCAATTCGGAATGAGTTTTTCCAAATTAAATTATTGTTCTGCTTCATGGAAATAGTAATTCCGAATTGAGGTTGACATGGAAAACCGGTTTATTCGGCTTTATTCAATTCCACCTTAGGTCTGGGGGTTGGGAAGGGTTCTGATTGGACAGGGGGCGAATGTGACGTATTCACGTCTATCAGCAAAAACACACAACAAATCTTTTATTGTCGGCTACAACATAGAAGACCACATGAGAACTGCTCTGGTGCTTCATGCCCTGATGAATGTGATAATGTGTGTCCGTGTGAATGTCTGCATGTTTATGCTTCCGTTCATTCACTCTTTTCATTATATCTGTCTTTTAAGGCTCCTATTAAATAAATAGTCTCAGTTCTCGTCCGGACCACCATCTTGGATTATGTCGTCACCAGCACATCATCGTGGTAAATTGCGCATGCGCAGTACGATCGGAATGAACTCAAAGCGGAATTAAGTGTTTACAAGATAGAGGAATTACTTAAATCAGAATTAAAATCAGAATTAACCAGCCACCTAATTCAGATTTAAGTTTAATTTGGAATTACATTTGCATTAGGAATTAAGGCTTAACAAGGTAAGTTTAAAGAGGATTTAACTTTTATTCTGAATTAAAAAGGAATTAAAACTCCCATGTAAACGTGGTCGATGTCAAGCGACCTCTATGGCGTCACATTTATGTCAAGAGTCAAGCACGTAGTTTTACACACTCACACGCAATTAAAATACTTGCGCGTCAATGCAGAGTGTGGTTTGTCATTATTGTGTGAGTGTGTAAAACTGTGACTTGCGAGTCCCTGAAAGTCACTCAAGGTTGAAAATTTGGAACTTACATACACTTACACTTATTTTTGAACTACATCCGATCAGTGATGAGTTTCTCTCTACATCACTGTGTGTAGAGCTGAGGCTGCACTGAGAGGGCTGTACACTTGCTCTACTTACTAGGGCCTAATGAAAGCAGAATACTCCTTTAATAAACCTTTTAAATTCTAAGTATATTTGAGTGAACTCATCCTTTAGTAAGTATTTAAGTTGATCATTTTAACTGTAAGTGGAGCTGTCTATGATAGGTGTTGTAAACCTACGACTGTAGAAGAAGTGAACAGCCCTCTCAGTGCAGCACACACATACTATTTATATATTCATATTATTCATAATATTCATTTATTTTGTGTGCGTTTGCGTGTGTGTGCAGCGTCAGGCCCACAGTGCAGGCCTGTTCTTCTTCAGATGTACTCTGTGTAACAATAAGGAACTATTCCAGGAAGAAATGTTGAGGATGGGAATCTACATCCCAGAGAGGTAACACACACACACACACACACACACACACTGACAGCATCAAAGGGTGTTTAAGTGTGATCATGTAATTTTGTTCAGATTATTGTAAACACTGAGTCACCAGTTATAATGATGACCAGTTGAAGTGATACATCCTCAGGGTTTTCTGTCTGTTATCATGGTCTCAGCCAGTGGGCGTGTCCCTCTTTGTTCTCCCTGCAGAGATGCATCCTGGGAGTTGGAGTCCAATGCATTTTCTGAGCTGTTGGAGGTTTACCAAAGCTGTGATGCCCTCAGCTGTTTGTGTGACACTGGACGGACATACTCAGCAAAGAGCGGGTACGACGGCGTCACCTGAGCGTGGTGTCACACATTTATGTCAAACCTCACCCCTCCTCTCTGTGTGTCAGGTGGTTCACTGTGATTCGCTGTCAGCTCTGTGGGTCCAGAGGAACTCACAGGAAGTGCTCAGGACTGAAGTTGGACAGCAGGGATTGGAGCTGCAGCGACTGCACCGGGGCCACCGCCACCCACGGTTATTCTCATTCATTTGTTGATTCATTGATTAATTTGTGCTCATTTAGTAATAATATGTTTATTAATTCTTATATTTATAAATCATAATTAGCATTTATTATTAATGTCATGGAATTGTGGGACTGTTCTTATCTTTCTTCTCACAGCCTCCATTGTCACCTCCAGCCCTAGATGGGCCCAGAAGAAGGAGTCCACTGTCCCATCACCTGCCAGGTAGGTTTATAACACAGCCTCAGGTGCCTTACAGGTGTGTGAATGTGTTTAAAGTTAACCTGTAGTATAAATGTATATATCAAAAATTGTGTTTTATGTATTACTAATAAACATAAAATGTGCACCTTTTTATTAAAACTTTTTAGAACAATTTCATACCTAGGGTTATAAACTATGGAGAGTCTCTATTTTAATCATTATATGACACACGGTGGTTGATGGTCACGGCCTGTGGCTTTAAATAACTGGTGCATTGTGGGAGGTAGAGGCGTAACAGGAAGTGTAGTTTTTCAGCAGTTGTGTGTAACCCCTCCCTCAGTGATAAAGGTTGTATATTAGGAGAGGATTAAATATCACGTTTCTCACCAACTTCCTGCTTCTTGTGAGCCTCCCTGCACCCACTCATTATCAGAATTAGCCTAACGGCAGAGCTGTTGTTAGCAGCAGAAATGAGCCATGGCTGAGTAGTTAGGTGTTAGAAGTGCACAAATATGGTTAGAAACTGTGATGAAAGCTGAGTGAAAGGATATGTGTTCATTGATTGGATGATGCTCCACTACCCCTGAAAATCAGCACCTGAACCAATAGGTAAGTTCTCCTGACAGAGTCGATCATTTAGCCACAAGGAAATATGAGGGAATAATGTGGTGGGGGTGTGGTTAGTGCCATGACACCCCCCATAGTATCCACTATAAGCATAAAAGTAGTAGTGCTCTGAACAAGTACGTTTACAAGCTGCATTCAACGACTTCCTGTGAAGGAATTCTGTCCATTAGCTTAGCCCACAGATCCCTCACATACCACCCAATGTTGTGTGAACGTAAACATTTTAAGTGTGTATCTCGTACTAATATTATGGAGCCAACGGCTGGATAACTCTGATTTAATGTCGTTATTTGGCTCAGAGACCCTAAACAAATGTTTCTTTTGTTGTCATAGCAACCATTGGCTTTACACTCCCCCATTGTTCAGAAACTGTAGACTAACCGAACACTGTTGCCTAGCAACTGCTAACAGGAATTAACGTGTGTCAAATCCTGACCAAAATGGAGACTCTCCATAGTTTATGTTCCAAGGTATAAAATCATTCTAAAACGTCCTTTTAATGTGTTTGTTAAAATAAAAAAGGTGAAAATATTTTGTTTATTAGTAATACATTAAATCTTTTTTTGTTTTAATCATTTTCATTTCAGGTACACACTAACTCTTTCCCGTGGCTCTGATTAGTTCTTCCTGTCATGTGACTACAGGTCATCTCCTGATAGGTGCGTTTCTCCTGAGCACCTGCTGCAGTCTCTGGTGCCTAAGCTCCTCCCACCCGAGGTGCACGTGGAGGTGAGCAGCGAGCAGGCGCTGAAGGCAGGGCTAGATCTGCTGCGTCGGCCTGGGTTTGACCCCACCCACTTGCTGAGCGTCAGCTTCACTGACACTACATTTCCCAAAGGCCTCTGGGGCAGAGAGGCTCGGCAGCACTTCCTGGATCTGTTGACATCACAGATACAGGAGTGTGAGGTGTTTGAAGGACCAATCAGAGCCAAGAATCTTCGATTGGACCCTCAGGGTGTGTGTCTGTGTGTGTGTGTGTGTGTGGAGGTGTATTGCTGAGTGTGAGTTTGTGTAACTGTGTATTATTGTGTGTGTTTGTAGCGCTACATGATGACCTCTACTTTGATGTGGGATGTCTCCTCTCTCTCTCGCTCGTCCATGGTGGTCCTCCTCCTTCGTTCTTTTCTAGAGCTCTGTATCAGACGCTCTTTAACCATCCCACCAATCAACGCCTCACCCTGGATCACATGACCCCAGACACACTCATCACACGCCAGGTCACACGGGTAAGACATCAACACACACACACACACGTTACGCTGTGCGATATAACAACATATATGGTATATGGTAGTGCAATATAAAACTGTAGCATACGATATAACCCTCTATGGTTTCTGTCTAATTTAATGTGTGTGTCTCTGTAACTAAAATATGATGAAGCTAGCAGGCTAATGTGCTACTTGGCAGTAGCAAGTTGGCGTCACCCAGAGATACTAGTTTACAGCAGCGTTAGAGGAGCAACTGGTCCTTGTGTAGCAGTGACGTGCAGTCAGGGTAGGCAAGGTAGGCAGTGCCTACCCAAGGGTGAATTGATATTTTGATTATTTGTTTTAATTGTAATATAATTATAAATTATTTATTTTTCAATTTCCATACCTGTAAGTTTGAAAGTGCCCAAATTTTGTGCTTTTCATTTCCCAAATCGCTAAACATCGCTATTTCCTAACCGCTGTAAGGCAGGAGGAGGCCACACCCCTTCTCAAAAGCACATTGCTGCTCTGCCTCTGTTCCCATTGCATGTTTTTATGTGTTTGCGCATACGCAGTCAGTTCCCCAAGTTGACAACCATTTACGTAAAAAGGCAGCTCTCTACGCTGCCTTTGGACGTAACCGCGCTATGCTAAATGCCATACCTAAGTTCACAGTGCATTAGTGAATTGCTATCATGTAACCGCTGTTGCTACGTTCTCTAGCTAGTGGGCGGGATAACACTACAGTCAGGATGACAGCGCGAGAGACGATAAAGAAACTTTTTTTTGAGGAAAAACGACAGCTTTTAAAAGATGTAGACCAACACCTGAGTTACCAGACCTTCAGCAAAGATAAGGTCAGAACATTGTTGGTACTTTCTACAGTGAATGGAACAAAAGGAAGGATTGACTTTGTGGATGCTCCTCACTGAGGCTGTTCCGAGTTGCTGCTGTTGTCATTTTTTCCGTTTTTCTGTTTCCAACACAAACAATGGATGCGCTGCCGTGTCATGAGATAAATGTTGTTGGGAGATTATGGAGGCTATATTTAATAATTTTTGAAGTTTCTTTAATGGTGTTTTACGATGTTGATTTTGTTTGGTGGCTAAATGCTTGTTCATGTGGATCTTGTTGGGTTTTTTCGTTCTTATTAAGAATTTTGTATTTTGAAAAGCGCATTGAGATGACTGTTGTAAATTGCGCTATACAAATAAAGTTGAATTTAATTGAATTAACACTTGCCAGCAGAAACATATGGAATTGTCATTGGTGTTGACATTGGTGGTCTCGATTTGGAAAGCCCTTCCTACCCTAGTGCTCACGGTACGTCACTGTTGTGTAGCCACCATCAGCTACTGAAGCCACGCCCACTGATCAGATCAGACTAATTCTACATCATTTAACACCAGACATGAGCGTCAAGTGTTTAGTTTAGAAACACAAAGATGCACTAAATGGATACTGTGGTATGTGGTGGTGAAACCCAGATTGGGTCATCAATTAGTCTGGTTACAAACTGTGTCACTACAGCCAATATGACTCTAACAAGATAAATAGCTGCAAAAGTGTATCACAAATGTTAGTTTCAATTTATTTCCTGCTTTCAAAGAATAGAATCTAACCAAACCTCTACTATCATATACGATTTTTGATGGAGTCAAAGTCACTACAGGTACGGTGTAAAACCACAGCAGTGGACATTATTGGTGGTTTTTGCGCCCCCTGTTGGCATTTCCACACATTTACAAATCAGAACACGTGACAACAGTGTTTGTAGCAAAAGACACAAATATTCCTTCATTGAGAAGATTCTTAAAGAAGTACCATTCATTTTGGGATATGCATTTCTATTAGTTACATTTTTTTTTAATATACTAAACTATATAATCAATATCACTGTTCCATTCATTTCATGTCGTCTTCTTCCTCAGATGGCAATGGCGTCTTCTGTAGAGGAGCTCAGGTCTCTGATGGAGCAGAGCCAGGACTTCCTGGAGCTGGCTGGCTGTAACCGACCAATCAGCAGCCTGGATCAGAGGGAGGCTCTGGTCCAGGACCTGGTGAACTTCACCCTGATCACCAGGATGCAGCTGCCCCTCCACAGGTTGGTCACACAACACTGCACGGGTTTGAATCCAGCAGTTAACGAGCTGGTCATCAGTTAACACGGACATCAGTTTGATTAGAACAGCAGTGATGCTGGGACCTGCTGATGGTGTTGGACACAGAGATTTGTCTTACTACCAGTCTGTTTACTGGTTTATACTGGTTATACTGGTTCACATTGGTTTATACTGGTTATACTGGTTCACATTGGTTTAAACTGGTTAAACATCTTTATACTGGTATTCTCTAATGAATCAGACATTAATGAAGGATGATGTAGGTGATGCTAGTTTTAGAGTATTGTAGCTATAATTATTTATATATATTTATCTTTAAGTTATGTATAAACAACGGTTCTATGAGTAATATGAGTGAGATGTCTCACTATGGGATGCAACCTCTGTCTGCATTCCTCAGAAGCATTTATTTCAATCTGCCAATCCTGATTGGCCGGTGAAGCGCGTCCGTCCGCTAGGGGTCACCCACCTGTTATAAAAGGAGGACACGGACAGACGTGCACCATTTAAAATTAGCACCTCTTCTACTCGTTCGAGTAGTCTGATGAGACATCTCACTCATATTATTCATAGAACTGGGGTTATATACATAACCTAAAGTTCTATTTCATAATATTTTGTGAGATGTCTCACTATGGGATATGGAAACTCCCGTAGTGCAGACATGATTATCGAGCGGTTCCAGCCTCCAGGGCAAAACCGCCATGAGACATGAAGCCCGCCCCGAGCCGGGGTGATGAAAGGTCCGTCCTCCTCGTCCACACCCGAGCCAAGAGGGTCAGAGGAGTCTTCATCAAACTCTCCACAGTCAATCACGAGGACAACCTCGTGAAGCGGGCTTGGAACCCCAGCTGGAACCCTGAGCAGCCGCAGTTTCCATCAGCGGAGTCTCTACTTCACCTTCCTCCACGGGGACATCGTGAGGGGGGAGGAGTCCTGCTCAGACAGGCGTGCCAGCCTCCTGTGGAGGCTCTGTGCGTTAAACACAGCGCAGTGCTGTTCCATCACCGTGTGACGCAGTTAGGAGAGCAGGTGGTTTGCTTGCGCTACCATAAGGCTGCTAGCACAGGTGCTAGCAGGGATGCAGGCCAACGTGTTCTGGACCATCTGAGATGTCAAGGACAGCGTTGGTTTTCAAGGCGGCAGCTTTCACTTGCGTCCAAAGCACGGATGCCATAGTATTTGGAGCTGGAGCCGGGCTACTCACTTTCGTGAGAGCCTAGAGGGAGGAGTGACGTGCGTACGGGCCCGTAGGCGCCAAGGGTAGTAGGACCAAGACGACAGCGTGGTGTGCTGAGGTCAATGCACCGACCTTGCGGCAAGGAGCGTGCAGTGGGGCTAACACTGGAGTGAAAGAGCCGCTGGGGACCAACGTGTGCCGGAGCAACAGTGTTGGAAGGAGCCGTCACCCGGAGCTTAGGCTCGGATTTCAGTGAAGGACAACACCTACCAAGCAAAACACGGTAAGAGCTGTTATACCTACCTTCTCAACCTCTTGTGGTCTAGAGCAGGCGCTGGTTCTGCCAGCGTCCATCGACTGGAATAATGAGAATCCGCCTGTGGACAGATAAGCTGGCAAAAAAACGCGAGCTAGCTGAGAGGAGATGAGGTGTTTGAATGGTGCACGTCTGTCTGTGTCTCCTTTTATAGGAGGTGGGTCGCCCCCTAGCGGACGAACGTGCTTCACCGGCCAATCAGGGTTGGCATATTGAAATAAATGCTTCTGAGGAATGCAGACAGAGGTTGCATTCCATAGTGAGACATCTCACGAAATATTATGAAATAGAACTATAGATATGTGTAGGTTAGATAGTAAAGCTCCAAACCTTTTTAAATTAGCTTTTCATGTCTTGTTTTTAATTCTTTTTACGTTAATTTATTATTATGTTTCTTCTATTAATGTCTATGATGTTTCATTTTTGTAAAGTGTTTTTGAGCAGCTGAAAAAGCACTTTCTAAATAAAATGTATTATTATAATTAATTATTATTATTATCATTATTTAAGCTGATGTTTTTTTTCTGCTGAAGGTTTCGTGAAGGTCTGCAGACGTTGGGCGTCTTTAATCAGGTGACTCAGCTGTGTGTGTGTGTGTGCGAGTGTGTGCCACTGCTGTAAGTGGCACCCCCTGCTGTTGGTTTACTGCCACAGCAGTGATGGGTGTTGTACAGTGACGATGATGATGTCCTAGTCAGCATGTGGCTCTTGTAGGTTCTCCCAGTGACCTGTGTGTGTGTGTGCTGCAGGTCCAACTGTTCCCGCTGCTCTTCCTGGAGCTGTTCTGTGAGCCGTGGGAGCGACTGGGGGCTCAGGGCGTGGCTCAACTCTTCACCCTCACCTTCTCTCAGCAGGAGCAGCAGCTCAGGGAAGAAACACACGTGGCCACGTACTGGAGGAGGTTCCTGCATGACTGTGAAGGTGAAGGTTGCATCTCCACCGGTTAGATCACATGTGTCAAACTCAAGGCCCGAGGGCCAAATCCGGCTCTTTAGAGCAGTGGTTCTCAAACCTTTTTGGCTCTAGTTTTCTTATTTTTGACTACAACATTTTGCTCAGAATTCTGTGAAAAAACAACTATAGAGCATAATGATAGAATGAATAAGTGATAACACACATTTTAATGATTCTCATTTTGGAAATAAGTGCAAAGAAACACTATTTAGTTCCTCCTGAATGGATTTATTTCTATAGTTTTTATCATTTCTGGCCATTTCCCTGTTGTGGGACCGACACTGACCTTTGTTTTATGAGTTCATGTTCTAATCAACTTACTTTCTATCATCGTTTTTTGTGTTTTCTGTGTCATTTTGTGTAATTTGTTGTTGTTTGTCTTTTGTTATTTATTATTCAGTATACTTTTTTTTTTTTTTTGTTGTTGTTGTTGATTTTGTGTGTTGGTATTATTTAGATTATTCTGTTACAGTGTGTGTGTGTTTTTGGTGTCGTTTGGTGGTTTCTTATGTCCTTTGTATGTTTCTCTGTTATTTTTGTGTTTTGTAGTGAGTTTGTGTTTTTGTCGGTGTCGATTTGTGTATTTTGAAGTTTGTTCTTTTTATTATTCAGTATATTTTTGTCTTATTTTGTGTGTTTTTGTTGTCATTTTGTGAGTTACTGGTAATATTTAGTATGAGTATTCATTTGTAAATTTTTCTCTCTTTCTCTCTCTCTCAAGTTCCTCATGTAGTGCCATTGCGTACCCCAAGGGGTACATGTACCCCCATTTGAGAAACACGGCTTTAGAGCATCAAATTTGGCCCACAGGATGAAGTCGGAATTACAGAAAACATGAGTCATTGTGTAATGAATATCCATAACATAAAGTTTTCCCACGCTTTTATCACATGAATGGCGGTAATTTTTAATCTCAGTATGTTGAAAAAGTTATCTTTATCTTTTCTACAATCCTGCAATTTTATTGAAATTATTCCACAAATTTTTCCCAAATTAAATAAAAATTGGTCACAAACTCAAGGAAATGTAAAGTTTGGATATTATCTGTAACTTCCATTACTTTACATATGTTTATAAGGCAAAATAATGTTAAATTTGCTCATTTTCATTTCTAAAATTTGCAGCCCACTTGAGATCAACCTGGTCCGTATTTGGCATTTGAACTAAAATATGTTTGACACACCGGGGTTAAATTATGAGTTCTAACAGAACCTAATCAATCATTTGCTTTGTCGTTGATAAAAAAATACTTTAATGTTTCAAATGTCGTGTGTTGTTGTTCTCTGTAGGCGGCTGCAGTTCTGTCTCTCTCCATGATCTTCTCCTCTTCACTGAGGGAGTGGACGACCTTCGACCTCCCGCTCTGCTGTCCTTCCGCCCCCCTGCGTGCGGCCCTGGAGGCGTGCTGTCTCGCTGCGACGGCCTGTTCCCTCAGTGGCAGTCTGACGGCAGGCGCCTCCTGCTGCCCCTAAGCTCCTCCTACCGACACTTCAAGAGCTCCATGGAGCAGGTGGTCAGCAATCGCCTGCACCTGCTGACCAATCACAGCAAGGCCACGCCCACCTCGGCATTCAGTTAGGACTGGTTAAGACTGGTTACTACCAGTAGCCGTTGGTTACGGACTACAGCAGACCTTCATTAGCCTGTTTCACTTCTTCTTTATATTTGTGTATTTAAAACATGACTTGTGTATGTGTGTGTATGTCCTTTTCTATGTGTGTGTGTGTGTGTTGTAGTTTAGAGGTCAAAGGTCGTCTCTGTGTGTGGATGCTGTAATATCTTTGATGATGAATATTTTCTGTCGGTGTCCTGATGAATAAACGTCACGCCTGAAATCAAACGCTATGCTCAAACGCCATTTGATGATGTCACACAGAGTTCAGCCAATCAGAGAGCTGCGCTCAGCTCAGACCATGAGAACAGCCTGCTGGTCCCTAAACACCAGAATAGCTTTAACCTGGACACAGGTTGACCAGGAATAATTATTAGAATATATTTGTTAAATATTTAAAGCTGGAGACATGCAGCAAAATTCTGACCTGCACAGGAATAAGTGGGTTAGGATTAATGAATAATAATGTTCAGTTTATGAATCAATCTGAACAAAGAATCCAAATTTAAATTTGATAGATCAATGAAACCCAGTATGTTAAGTAAATATAGTGAAGTGTGAGTGTCATGAAAGGTATAAAAATGTTTTTTTTTTTTTTTAATGGGAATAGCTGAATTTTACATAGGAATTTCAGTGGAAAGTGACGGTCAGTGTGGGCCGACAGCTCTTTTACTTTTTGTTGTAGTTATTTTTGTTGTTTATTGAGTTGTTTTCTATTGTGTGTTCTTTGGGACAAGTTACATGAGATTATTCTTCTTTCTTCTTCCTTTCATTCAAGATTTGGGAACATTTGTGTTCATATTAAATTGTTTTATTTTTAATCATTAGAATGAAATAAAAATTGAAACTAAAATAAAGAATCGTTTTATTTTATCTTTTTACTTCTTTAACAATGGCTATTTTTCCTATTATTTTTTTATAAATTAATTCAGTAATTTCACACTTGACAAACTCGCAGTGAGACTTTTTAATTCTTCGTTGTATTTTATTGATTTTTTTCCCCCCCGGATGTGTGACGTATGATGACGTCGACAGTGGCCACGTCATCCTCACTCCGTCACCAACAACATTAAACATGGCGGCGTCTGTGCGGGAGAAGCAGGCCGGTGAGTTTCTACCTTTCTCTCCGTCTGTGACCGACACCATCCGTCGGTACCGGTTAGTCCGAGCATTACCGGGTCCAACCGGTTCGTGTCTATAAATATATATAAACCGACTAGTGAACTCACTAACCAGATACCCACTATCTCATCACATCATAACATAACATGTCAGTGTTATTAACAACCAACCATTAGTTTACTTTGTTCATCATTAAAATGTGACGGTAATGTTTCATCTGTTAGTGAATAATAATGACGTTTTTACGATGTTTCCCCGAGTAGAATATTTTCTACTCCATGTTCGATGATTTTTCTTTTGGTTTCTAACTCTTTCTACCAGCGTTGGGTTCAATAACATTTTTCAATTACAATTGCGTCTTCATTTATCCATGTTCAATTACAACTCAGTTTTGGGAACAGTGACCTGCTGATTTTTCTTAATTAAAACAAAAATTACAATTATTTTCCCCCTGAAAGTCAATTTAATTTTCTCAATCTCGTTCTCAATTACTAAATTACTAAAGTTCAATTACAGTTTTATTTCATGTCTCACTATTTCAATCTGCCAATCCTGATTGGCCAGTGATTGGCAGTTTGTTTTAAATGTATAGATGCATCCAACGGTTTCGACATTCCACCTAGAATGTTTTATAGACTTTATATAACATACTGTACGCATTTCTTGGTTTCAGAGATTCCTAAAGATAGGAATTGTTCTCTTACTGCAAAATGTTTTTTTTGGATGCTCTGACACATTTCATATATTGACACAAGCACTTACTTCATCAAATTGACATCTTTGACATTAATGTCGTTTTATTCATCCAGGTTAGCCACATCATGACTTGTTCTCATGCAAGTTATTTTGAAATAATGATTAAAAAAAAGAACCTAGTTTGATTTTTATACATGTTTTTGTACTTTTTTTATTGCATGAGGAGAGATCCCCACATTATAAGTGATCTACTTTTTACCTTTACTCGAGTAGATTTTTACAACAATAACTTTACTTCTACTTAAGTAAACTTTGATCAAAGTAAAAGTACTCTACTTAAGTAGATTTTTTCTGTACTCTTTCCACCCCTGTGACTGACCTTATCACGTGACCTAAACTGGCCAATGAGGGTGCTGCATAGGGATAGAATGTTGGTATATTGATACGGCAACCGTACGGATAGCCACTGTCTAACCACAATTACTGAGCTTGAATTACAGGGAAGTATTGTTGGTCCCATTTTAAATTCAAACAAGACAGAAATTATTTTATTTGGACCCAGACAAAAATTATTTTTCCACCTTTGAAACGGTATCAAAATGAGTTTTTAATTCATGTTTTCTGTCTTTTAGTTTACTGTACCTTCTCTTTTTAGTGGACTAACCCAAAAGTCAATAAAAAACTATCGCTTATCCAGAATTCTACTGTTAGAATTTTAGTTTGAAAGAAGAGAGTTGAGCTTTTAAAACCTCTGTATGGACTTACAATGTCTTTTAGAATATTTTTTAAAGGTATTTTAATGGTTTAAAGCTCCTCCATACATTATACAAACCTCCTCTGGTTTTATGTTCCTAACAGATCCTTCAGATCCTTGACTGCTTCACTTTTAAATGTGCCACGATCATCCGGTTCCACTGATTTTTTAAAAAGAAAAAGAAAACTAAAGACATCTTTTTAATTTGACTTTTAATATGCGATTAACCTTATTTTGTAATGTCTATTTTTCTAATTATGTTTGTAATCCAGTATCATTTTTAATCCATGGTTTTATTTTTTATTGGCTCTCCACTCAGATGATTTTATTTCCACACTGTATTCTTTTATTGATCTCTGTTGTCTGTCTGTTCTTGTGAAGCACTTTGGTCTGTCTGTCTGTCTGTCTGTCTGTCTGTTCCTCAAATATCGAGTCAGGCTCAGATTGACCTGAAACTTTCAACATGGCTGCTGCTTCGTTCAGGGTTGTGCAACGTTGGATTTGTTTGGACTGCAATGATACCTTTCATAAATTATTTCATAAATTTGTCTTAATTGATCAATGTTGACAGGTAGTCATGATAACTGAAAGCTGGGTAGAATCTACAGGAATGACTGCACAAAGGGCTTGGTGTCCTCAGTGAGCAATGTTTGTAACTCAGGTGAATAATAATAATAATAATAATATTTTTTTTAAAATGATTTTTTTAAAAAAAGCTTTCACTACAGTGTAGCCTATATTACAGTGCTAAATATTATGCTCTGCACAGTTCATTTAATCGACTAGCTACACACACACACACACACACACACACACACACACACGCACACACACACACACACACACACACACACACACACACACACACACATAACTCTCTCTCTCTCTCTGTCTCTCTCATCAAGCTGCAAATGTATGCTAGCCTTTATTACAGTGCTAAATATTAAACCTCCCACTTTTCTCTAGCAATACATACTTCCTATGGGCACTGCACTAGTAGAAATAAATACAGTTGAGTTCAGCATCTCTGATATTACGTAATTACAATTGAAATGGACCCCAACCCTACTTTGTTTCTGTGCTGCTCAGGTTGAACTGTTCCTCTAATCCTCCTCTGCTTAGGTCACTTCCTGTGTGTAACGAGTTCATACAGTGTTTTCTGACAAATAATCAGTAAATAATAATGTTTTGTCTTTACAGTTGCTTTGAAACGAATGCTCAACTTCAACACTCCTCCTCTGAAAAACACCACGACAGAGCCCGTATGGAAGGTAGGACACGTTGTGCACGCACAAACACACACACACCTATAGAGAGGAGACGCCGGTATAAATCTCCCCAATTTACATTTCAGAGTTTGTTTACGTTCCCTCATCTTTCTCATAATAATCAGATCATTACAGACTGTTGCACTTCCTGAAATCATCATAGCAAACATTCTTAATATGGTTAAAGTTAACTATTGCGGCCCAAATTATGCTGACCTTTGACCTCTGTGCGTGTGTGTGTATATATCTGTATGTGTGCAGGTGCTGATCTACGACCGTTTTGGTCAGGACATCATTTCACCTTTACTGTCTGTGAAAGAGCTGAGAGACATGGGAATAACACTACACCTGTAAGATACACACACACACACACACACACACACACACACACACACACACACACACACACACACACACACACACACACACACACACAGAAAGATACACAAAAGTGTTTGTACATGTTAACACCACAAATATTAGTTGTGTACTGTGTGTGTGTGTGTGTGTGTGTGTGTGTGTAGGTTGCTGCACTCAGACAGAGATCCCATCCCAGATGTTCCAACTGTTTACTTCATCATGCCCACAGAGGAGAACATCGACAGGATCTGTCAGGTGACCTTAGCAGCCAATCAGAGCACATTATTTATTGATCTACTGTAGCTGCTGTTCCTCATGTGACCACCAGGGGTCGCATTGTGTTACAGTAACAAACCTGAGCAGCAGGGGGCAGCACACTGACACCTAAAGGGTTGCATTCGCTGCAGTCAGAGAACTGTGTAGCTTTAATCTGCTGTTAGAACTGGTTTGAAACCAGTTGAACTATGTGTTTAAACTGGCTTATGAAGCAGTGTGTGATGTTTGTGTGTGTGTAGGACCTGAGGAACCAGCTGTATGAGTCCTACTACCTGAACTTCATCTCAGCCATCAGCAGGAGTAAACTGGAGGACATCGCTAGTGCCGCGTTAGCCGCTAACGCCGTTAGTCAGGTCACCAAGGTGAGAGGGGTTGCCGTGGTAACACAGGAGCACTGGTTCTTCACTGCTCAGGGTTCAAATGCCAACATCAGCTTTTCATAACGAACCATAACATGGTAACTAGTAATAATAGATCCCTTTCAAAATAAAAGCATGTGTGTTTCAGGTCTTTGATCAGTATCTGAACTTCATCACTTTGGAGGATGACATGTTTATCCTGTGTCACCAGAACAAGGAGGTCATCTCCTACCATGGTACACAAACACACACACACACACACACACACTCTTGTCCCTATGATTGCGTTTGACAGTGTTACTGTATTCATACAAGTGTCTGTTTTTGTGTGTGCGCATGCGTGTCTGTTTGTGCGTGTCTGTTTGTTTGTGTGTGTGTGTTGTGCAGCCATCAACAGAGCAGACATCCAGGACACAGACATGGAGTCGATCATGGACTCCATCGTTGACAGTCTGTTCTGTTTTTTTGTCACTCTGGGTGAGTCCGTGATGCCTTCAGGGACTGCACAAGTCTGCAGGATTGGACAGTTTTTTCATGCATATCTGTCACCAGGCTCAGTGAGTTTTTTGTGACACAACTGGTCTCCACAAGAGGGCGCTGTGCACCAGTGTCCCCTCTGCCTGTAGTTTATTTTGGTTTTGAAAATGTCATGCAGTCCATCTTGTAGTTTGTTTTGAATAAAATTATAATATAGCAATATTAGTGTAGTACACGCTTTAAACACTAGAGTCATTCCTGGGGTAGAGGTTTAAACTTTTTAAATCTAAAGGTGAGAAAGTGACTTGTTAATGGGAGCAACTTATCTGTGCATTTAAAAAAATAAATAAATCAGCAGATATGAATGTTAAGTAACATTGACTTCCACATGAGAGCACAGTAACTTCTCAATGAGCAGGGAACCCAGTTAAAGCCACTTTACATTAGATTGATGAGAAATGTGCAAAGGATCCAAACCACCACATAAGCTTTGTTTTAGCTTGGGCTAGCTGTAGCCTCATATGTAGACGTGGAGCAGTGAGGAGGAGCAGTGTTTTTTAGGAACTCACAGGAATGCCCCGCCCCAGGAAGGCTCTGATTGGCTCCTTTTACAGGAAGTAGCAGTAATAAATGTACACGAGAGGCACACAATTGGCTGGAGATGGCAGAGATTAGCATCAAATAATGCGACTCCACTGAGGGTTTTTACTGGAGGAGTTCTTAAAAAGTTACACTCTGTGATGTGAGTGACTCTTAGCCTGGGAAATACACAATAGTGTGTGTGTGTGTGTGTGAATGAATCAGGTGCGGTGCCCATCATCCGCTGTCCTCGAGGAAACGCTGCAGAGATGGTGGCTGTGGTGAGTTCACGTCCCTCCCTCTGAGTCTTCATTCAGGAAGTAGTGACATCACGGGGTGTCTCCTGGTGGTGCGTTCAGGGACGTGGGTGAGAGTGGGTGTAAACTCTGTGTTGTCTCCTGCAGAAACTGGACAAGAAGCTGCGTGAGAACCTGCGTGACGCCAGGAACAGTTTGTTCACGGGAGACAGTCTGTCAGCAGGACAGTTCAGGTGAGAGCTCAGACTACAGCTCCCAGGATGCACCACTTCTCCCTCACACACACACACACACACACACACACACACACCCTCACACACCCTACGTCTGCTCTGCAGCTTCCAGCGGCCACTGTTTGTCCTGGCCGATCGTAACGTGGACTTGGCCACGCCCCTTCACCACACCTGGACCTATCAGGCGCTGATCCACGACGTGCTGGTGAGGAACATAGACAATTATAGATCTACATTTATATATCTACAGAGGTAGAGGTGTGTGTGTGTGTGTGTGTGTGTTGGATTAATGAATTTCAATCCTAAACTTCTAGAAATATGTCACAGTTCCAAAAAAAAGCAAACAGGCTTTTTTTTGGATGACTGAATGAAATCACATTCAGTCATTCACTGACTTTATTCAGTGATTTATTATTATTTACACTGAAGTAAATAACAAAATAAAACCTCATTCATAAAGGAGGTAAACAAACAAAACAAAAAATTTGTACATAACTTTTTGAAGTTTTGAAACTTTTAATGTTCATCCAGCTAGTGCTTTGGAGTGTCTAGGTTTTTGTGTGGGAACAGGAGCTGGTCAACTTGCTGGTAGTTATATATACAGTATTTATATATTTATTGTAGTAGTTAGGTAGCTCCTAATGATTGGCCTCATTTTTCTGTCTGAGCCACAGTTAAAGTTTCTCTTTCTCCCCTCATACCAACAACAGATTAACATTTGTTTGTGTAGAAAGCCTGATTTTATTCACTTCTTATATTCTGAAATGATCAGAGCACATTAGTCGTCATCATCATCATCATCATCATCAATGTTACACTTGTTATTTACTCTGTAGTGTGATCAAACTGTGGCCTTACGTTGTACACAGTGCTAAAATAGTTGACCAGCGTGGTCTGACATCTGTCAGAGTTTCATTTCACAAGCTGCAGCTGACGTGCACACCGCGGCACACAGCTGATCAGCTCCGCGACGCAACAGCCATCATCCTTCCAAGAGAAAGAGTGGACAGAAAGGATAAAATGTAATTAAATATAACTCATTTTGTCGCGTCGAGAGCTGCTAAATTTAAGAAATGATGATGGTCAATTTTTTGGCGTGCATGTATAGCTTGGAGGAGGTGTGCATGTAGCGGTGCTATGATGGACAGGGTTGGATCCGTCTCATCTGACATTACGCACGTAGCCACTTTGACTGGCTTTATTACCTGGATAAGTTTATTTAATATCCATCCAGGGTCCATTGGTCTGCTACTAGGTGTCTAATCTTGTTCTAACTTAATGTCCAGATGGAGACAGACAAGGTGAGCAGTAATGTTTGTTGTGTTACACAATACGCTACTTCGATCAATAGTATGTATATACTTTTGATTTAAATTGTACAGGTGCAGGTTTAATCACGGTTGTTTGTTTGTTTGCTAAAGCAGAAATTCCACGCTGCTGCAACTCTTCCTCGAGTTTGCACTCACTCGTTGGTGCATTACCGCCACCCAGTGGTCGCCCACAAAAATGTGAAAAATACAATTAATAAACAAATCAATTCTGGGAAGGAGAATCGATTTTTAAAATGGGCAATAAATCATAAAATCTATTTTTCCCCCACCCTTACTAGTTGGATAAACCTGTTAACTCTGGTTAACTCCTCAGGAATCCAACATGGGAAGACTAAGTTCCCAATGTCAGAGCTCAAACATTAGTTAGTCCTGGCTTTAGCTAACTTAAAGGGATCCTCCACTGTTTTTACAAATGTAGCTTAAAATCATAAAAACTGTTGTGACCACAGGGGGCGACAGTTCCAACTCCGAGGTTTGGTAGTAGACAATGAAGGATCCTTTACTTTCCCTTAAACAGTGCGCTGACACACTCTGGTAGCTGAAGTTAGCGAATAAATCACAGACTTTTGAGGATGCAGAAACCCTGAGGATAGAACGGCTTTTATGTGGGAGCCCTTCAACAGTTTCTCACTCTGTGGTTCCAGGACTTCCACCTGAACAGGGTGACGCTGGAGGAGGGCTTGGGGGCGGAGCTCCAGACCGGCGCCCGACCCAAGAAGAAGAGCAGAAAAATGTATGACCTGACAGGAGCCGACAAGTTCTGGCAGAAACACAAAGGAAGGTGAGCGTCACTGATCACATGATCTTTTGGTAACCAGTCATTAAAAAGTCCTGGAGCGCTTTGTCAAAGTGAACTATTACTAACACTGTGTGTGTGTGTGTGTGTGTGTGTGTGTGTGTGTGTGTGTGTGTGTGTGTGTGTGTGTGTGTGTGTGTGTGTGTGTGTGTGTGTGTGTGTGTGTGTGTGTGTCTGTGTGTGTGTGTGTGTCTGTGTGTGTGTGTGTGTCTGTGTGTCAGTCCGTTCCCAGAGGTGGCTGAGTCGGTCCAGGAGGAGCTGGACTCGTATCGAGCTCAGGAGGACGAGGTCAAACGTCTGAAGAGCATCATGGTGGGACACGCCCCCTACTGACCACATGTCACAGATGCCCCGTCGTAACCATAGCAACACAGATGGAACTTAGCACTAATGCTAACTGTGTGTGTTCAGGGGTTGGAGGGCGAGGATGAAGGAGCCATCAGCATGTTGTCAGACAACACGGCCAAACTCACCTCAGCCGTCAGGTGACCAGAGGCCCCGCCCACTGCACCGCCGTGACATCAGCATGACATCAGCGCCAAAGTTTACAGTTTAAAGTTTTTTTGACTGGTTTAAAACTGGTTTGATTTACACCAGTTTCAAATGTTATTTTAAACTGGTTCAAATAGTTAGATCTGGTTCAGATATTTCTATTCATTCTGAAAGA
The DNA here is from genome assembly GCF_900634775.1 of Gouania willdenowi. NCBI lineage: Eukaryota > Metazoa > Chordata > Actinopteri > Blenniiformes > Gobiesocidae > Gouania > Gouania willdenowi. Next base: position 32,211,280 of record NC_041065.1, read on the forward strand.
CGTTTTTGAAACACGTGAAACGATGTGTTCAAGGACAGTCTGTAAAGCACTTCTCTGTGTGCTGTGCTTCAGTTCGCTTCCAGAGCTGCTGGAGAAGAAGAGACTGATCGACCTTCACACCAACGTAGCCACAGCCGTGCTCGACCACATCAAGGTAACCTGCCCACTCGGGTAACTTAAACCTGGTTAACGTGAATAAACCTGCTTAAAGCCAGAGGGGCATGGCTGAATTCGAACTGTAAATCCCGTCCCCCACTCTGAAAATCCCTCCCAGTCTCCTCCTCTCACGGAAGTGTATGAAATTGCGCACGAGAGCTGAACGTGTACTACCGGTAAAACGTGTTGCCATGCAAAAAGATGCACACAAAATATAGGAAAATGGAACATTAGTTTACCTGTCTAGAAGAAAAACAGCCACTTGCGCGTCCAAAGTTAGTCCAAGACTGAAAACAAGTTTGCACTGTGCACACGTTTCACAATATATCACGGCAGCCAATGAGGGGGCTCCTTCGTGGGCTCTGCTCACTGTGCCTCATAATTAATTATAAGGCACAGTGAGCAGAGCCCACAGACAGCACGCAGACGTACAGTTTTTTCAGAAATGATTACTTTTACGATACTATATGATGCTAATAAGATTTTTGTTTATAATTAAAGAAAATAAATCGAGTACTCCAGTTTTAAGTTGAAACTGGTTAACGTGACTAAACCTGGTTTATTTAAACCTGGTTAACATGACTAAACCTGGTTTATTTAAACTTGATTAACGTGACTTCACCTGGTTAGTGTATACCTGGCTAATTTAACTGTTAACTGGGTTAACAGGACTACATTTAATTAGACTAATTCTAGTCTAGTCCCAGGGGTCAATTGCTTTTGTTACAGACACTTAAAAAAATCACAAAGAAAAGAATAAAATGTTTAACAAAGATGAAAGAAAGAATAAACATTAAATAAGTGTATATTTAAGTAAAAGAAAATAAGGATCAGATACACACACATTACAGTAGTAAAAAATAAAATTCGATGGATAATATTAATAATGCAAATTACATACAAATATGATAAAGATATTTACAACAATCAAGCTGTGAGGTTACAGTGATGCATTATACAGTTTGATTTCTATGGTGTTCTGTGGACCACCGTGGTTGGATCAGCCTGGTGCTGAAGGTGCTTCTGTGACTGACCAGCACATCATGGAGTGGGTGGGACTCATTGACCAACATGGCTTTCACCTTGGACAGGCTCCTCCTCTCTGTCACCACTGTCAGAGAGTCCAGTTTAATCCCCACAATGTCACTGGCCTTGTGGTTGAGTCTGTTGGTGTCTGTGACCCTCAGTCTGCTCCCCCAGCAAACAACAGCGTAGAGGATCGCACGCTCCACCACAGACTCATAAAACATCCTCAGCATTTTTCTGCAGATGTTGAAGGACCTCAGCCGTCTCAGAAAATAGAGGCGGCTTTGGTCCTTCCTGTAGAGGGAGTCTTTGTTCCTCCCCCAGTCCAGTTTATTGACAATCACCACTCCCAGATATTTGTACTCCACCACAATGTCCACACTGACCCCCTGGATGGAGACAGGGCTGACTGGCCTCTTGGTTCTTCTCAGGTCCACAATCAGCTCTTTGGTCTTTGTCACATTGAGCTGTAGATGGTTCAGCTCACTACATGTGACAAAGCTGTCCACAGCAGCTCTGTACTCCACCTTGTCCCCCTCCCTCATACATCCAACCACTGCAGAGTCATCAAAGAACTTCTGGAGATGACAGGTCTCAGTGCAGTAGCTGAAGTCTCTGGTGTAGGTGGTGAAGAGGAAGGGAGACAGTACAGTCCCTTGAGGGGCCCCGGTGTTGCAAACCTGGTTAACTCAAACTTAGTTAGTTAACCTTGTTAGCATATACCTGTGGGGTATTTCATCAAATTAACCCTAAACATTAAATTGAAATGAACAGAGGGAGCATTGGTGCTATGTGACACTGCTGGATGTCACATCCAACACTGCAGATGTGGTGCAGGTGTATGGCAAGCCCTTTTAACATTTAACAATATTTAGAGATATCTACAAGTTCATTCTGACTAGTCACGATTCCAGTTCGAGATATCTATAATGTAATTTTGACAAGTTAAAACGTGATTAAAGATATCTACAAATGTCATTAACGATATCTTTAATGACTGGGAGTTGAAGATATCTTGATTTGGAATCATGACTAGTCAGAATGCACTTGTAAATATCTCTAAATGGTGTTACGGATAGTCATAATTTAGTTGCAGATATTCACATCTCATATTGCGCCTATCCATAACTGAATTAAAGATATCTGTAATGACAAACCCCATACACATCAATGGGGAAAGTGACATCATTTATCCTAGGAGGAATTACGTTGTGGATATCTGACATTACAATTGTGGATAGGAAGAATGTCATTGTAGATATCTGAAATTTTGACTAGGAAGAATTAAATTGCGGATATCTGTATTACATATCCAGACTAGCTATTAAATGTTGAAAGGGCTAGCCATAGCAGGTGAGCTGTGTGCGCGCATCTCCCGAAAAGTGATAGTGAATTTTTGGTATTGGGGAGAGTCTTTGCCCTGTGACTGTCCCTGAATATCTATTTATTTTCAGAGCTTTCTCATTATTAATCTCTGATCAATTATAGAACATTTATATCATGCGTTAAACAGAGGCGATGGATATTTCTGATGGTTTAAACACATCTAATTAAAAAGTACAGTACACGTTAAAAACATAAGGCAATGATTCTATCGTCATTTGTATCTATTTAAAATCATAATTAAATATTTACCATAATATTCCAGTAATCACTTTTTAAAATACAGTGTTAAAATGATATAAAATTTTTTTTATATATATATATATATATATATAGTCTTTTTGACTCCTTTTTAGTAGATCTATATTGAGTGTTTTAAAGCAGCACTAAATTACTTCTTTAATAATGATGACGTGGGTTCATGACATTGTGTCTGTAGTTTAAGCCAAGCCTGCTGCTTAAACCTGGTTGGGAGCAGGTTTGACCCACGGACTGTGTTACTATGGTAACCAAGGTGTTTTCTCGTTGATGAAACATTCCAGCTTAACTGAGCCGGACTCTCTGGGTTTGATGAAATACCCCTCTGGTTGATGCTAACCAAGTTAACTCACTACATTTGGTTTATTTAACAAGGTTTAAGAATAGAATAGAATAGAATCAACTTTATTGGCCATGTGATGTAAGTTATACACACGAGGAATTTGACTTGGTGAACTGTGCTCTCTCTAATAGTGTAAACATTAAATAATAACAATTAACTAGAGAAAAATAAAAAAATAAATATAAACAGTAGTTAGACTAATATGTGCAAAACTAAATAAAATAATATAACAAGATGACAATAACAAGATAATAATAATAATAATAATACTAGTAATAATAACAATAATAAGATAATAGTGCAGTAGTGCAGTGATGAGTAGTGCAGGTGAACATTTAAATTAAATATTATGTACATGAACATTGTCAGTGACAGATTGATCCAGGGTTGATTAATTGTAGTTTATTTATCTGGTTAATGTGACTAGACTTGGTTGAACCTGGTTCACTCAAACTCAGTTTATGTGACTAAACCTGGTTAGTGTATATCTGGTTAATTTAATCCAGGTTAATTGACTACATTTAGTGAATTTGAAACTAAATCTAGTTGATTTAAATCTGGTTGATGTGGCTGAACATTGTTAACTCAAACCTGTTATTGTGACTCAAGCTGGTGTGTGTGTTTTGTGTACTTTATGTCCTCAGAGTCGTAAACTAGACGTGTACTTTGAGTTTGAAGAGAAGCTGATGGGAAAATCTACTTTGGACAAATCACTGCTGGACGTCATCAGTGACCCTGATGGTAACACAGGCAGCAGAGGGCATGCTGGGAGATGTAGTCCTACAGTCAGTGCTTTACTAGCATTTGTGTGTGTGTGTGTGTGTGCTAGCTGGAATGCCCGAAGACAAAATGAGGCTGTTTCTCATCTTCTACATCACAGCACAGCAGCCACCATCAGAGGTAACACACAAACACACACACACACACACACACACACAATTTCAAACTGGTTTGTGGAACCAGTTTGAAATTTTTAGGTTTTAGAACAAATTCGGATTGGTTTACAGTTGGTTTTAAACTGGTTTACAGATGGTGTTAGAATGGTTTACAGATGTTTTAGGCTGGTTTACAGCTGGTCTTAAACCGGTTTCTAGTTGGTTTTGAGCTGGTTTCCAGTTAGTTTTAGACTGGTTTAAAGCTGGTTTTCATGCTGGTTTTAGAGTGGTTTATAACTGGTTTTCAAGTAGAATCAGAGCTGTAAAGCAGACTGTAGGACAGTGGGCGGGGCCTCTGAGCGTCCTCCTGTCCGTTTCCTTTTGATCGCCCCTCTCTCGCCCCTCTGAGTGATGGAGGGATTCCATTTCTACAAAAACAGGCTGGTGCTCTCCTCACGTGTCTCAGGTTGTGTAACAGACCCATGCAGAGCCATCAGTCACAGACAGATAGACCATATATGCACAGGTCACTGGTTTATTATTACACTATACCAGTTAGAAACCAGTGATATTCATACACAACACAACACACCTGCCTATGCTTGTGTAGGATATTGTTTTGTGTGTTTTTGTCATTTTCAGTTGATGTTTTTTCCATTGTTTTGTGTGGTTTTGTATATTTTGATGTAATTTTCTGCATTTTGTGTGTGTTTGGAGTAATTTCATGTATTACTGTTGTCTTTGTGTGTTTTTCTGGTCATTGTGTGTGTGTGTTGCAGTTGGACTTTGAGCAGTATAAGAAGGCTCTGCTGGACGCAGGCTGTGACCTTTCACCTCTGAACTACATCAGACAGTGGAAGTGAGTGAATCCAACACTTCTGACCAATCACAGTGTCCCTCAAATGTCACATGATCCACATTCAGTGAGAAACCTCAACCGTTGAGTAGCGACTATTTAGCAGCAGCTGACACAGTAACACTCTGGTGTCTTAAACCAGCTGGTGATCATGTTAACTGGTGACTGAGTGTTAGCTGGTCATCAGTTAACACGGACACCGGTTTGAACATCACAGCAGTGAAGCTGGGACCTGCTGATGGAGTTTATATACTGGTTTATACTAGTTTATATTAGTTTATATACTGGTTTATACTAGTTTATATTAGTTTATATACTAGTTTATATTCTGGTTTATATACTGGTTTATACTAGTTTATATACCGATTTTTACTGCTTTAAACTGGTTTTTACTGGTTTATATACTGGTTTATACTAATTTATATACTGTTTTTACTGATTTTGACTGGTTTATACTGGTTTATACTAGTTTATATTCTGGTTTTTACTGGTTTATATACTGGTTTATATACTGTTTTTTACTTGTTTATACTAGTTTATATACTGGTTTTTACTGATTTTTACTTGTTTATATTGGTTTTTACTGGTTTATACACTATTTTTTTTAACTGGTATATACTAGTTTATATATTGGTTTATACTGGTTTTTACTGTTTTATTTACTGATCTGTACTAGTTTATATACTGGTTTTTACTAGTATTGACAGTGTCAGAAAGTTGTGTCTGTATTGATTGAGGCTGAGGCTGATCAATAAGTCACTTCTGATATTTCATCCTGATTTTTTTGTTTTGCCTCTATCTTTGTAGAGCGTTCACTAAGATTGCGTCGACTCCTGCAAACTATGGCGGTTCTGGAGTCAAACCCATGGGGTAAGTTTAGGTAACAGAAAAAAATAAATAATCATCAATAAATATTTGATACGTTAAGTTGTTTGATGGAAAAACTGGAAAAATAGCTTAATAAAATGTAAAGATTGAAGGTTTTTTATTATTTTATTTTGCATGTGAGAACATGTAATTGAAATGTGTGCAGCATACTATAAATAATAAATGAATTAATAATAAACAGGAAGTAGACATACACACAGGATGATGAAGATGTGTGACAGCATCAGATCTTTGTCTGATTGTTCATCCTAAAAATTAAATTGTGTTGCTATGCAGATGATGTTTGACTTTATTCTACAAATAAACTGACAAGTTTAAATACTTCTTATTATAAATCTAATCTATCACTGTCAGACAGCACTGCTACGTGCTAAGCTAACCCAAACATGTGGAATTTATTGTTACGTGCTAAGCTAACCAAACATGTGGGACTGGTTGCTACATGCTAAGCTAACCAAACATGTGGGACTGGTTGCTACATGTTAAGCTAACCTAAACATAATTTTTTAGACATGTTTTTTTTAAAAAGTAAATGTTTATTGAATATTCTGACATTTTTAAAATATTCCAGTAGCCTTTGCTTTTCATAAAAAGCACAACAAAGTTTTTCATTTATATTAGACCTTCAAATAAAACAAATAATGCATTCCAAAAAAACTAAAGTGCATTAAAGGGGAGGTAGGATGAAAAAAATCACTTTATAATGGTTTTGCTACAGTGATATACATCCTTTAGCCTCATTCAGAGGGACAAAGTTGAAAAGGTTGTGTTTCCTTCCTCCCTTGTTATTCCACATTTTTTCAATGTTGCGCCCCTAGCATTTGCCTATACTGCCTATGCCACGGGCCGGTTATTGCACATTTTGTAAAAACAAAGTCAGCTCTAAACGGGCGAGTTGGATTTTGCCCACGTTGGTAGGTGACGTCCCCTAACACGCCTCCTAGAATGTGAGCTCCTCCCTCTCCAACTAGCCAACAGCTAAAACAACACTGCGGTTTAATATACATGTTAAGCTAACCTAAACATGTGGGACTGGTTGCTACATGCTAAGATAACCAAATGTGTGGGACTGGTTGCTACATGCTAAGCTAACCAAACATGTGGGACTGGTTGCTACATCTTAAGCTAACCTATACATGTGGGACTGGTTGCTACATGCTAAGGTAATCTAAACATGTGGGACTGGTTGCTACATGCTAAGCTAACCAAACATGTGGGACTGGTTGCTACATGCTAAGCTAACCAAACATGTGGGACTGGTTGCTACATGCTAAGCTAACCAAACATGTGGGACTGGTTGCTACATCTTAAGCTAACCTATACATGTGGGACTGGTTGCTACATGCTAAGGTAATCTAAACATGTGGGACTGGTTGCTACATGCTAAGCTAACCAAACATGTGGGACTGGATGCTACATGCTAAGCTAACCAAACATCTGGGACTGGTTGCTACATGCTAAGCTAACCCAAACATGTGGGACTGATTGCTACATGCTAAGATAACCAAACATGGGTACTGGTCTCTGTATAGAGTTCCTTCATTCTCAGAAGAAGAAGAACATTTATCGTCTGTAACCGTGGAACACCAAGATTAATCTTTAGTTTCCTTCTACCTCACCTCAGAGATACACAACGTGTTTGTTTGGAATATGAAACAGATGCTGCAGAGACTGTCAGATGTGGAGGAGACATTTATCAGCTGCTTGTTAATGTGTCTTCATGTTGGTACATTTAGGAACAGATCTATTCGTTATACGTCTGCGACAAAGGACAGTTCTGTGTAGGTCTGTGAATCAGAGGAACAGACAGTGTCAGTAGCTACTGACCTTTGGGTAACATGTTGTGGGTGTAACGAATAAATCCAACCTGCTGTGTTTGATTGAGCTCGTTCTCCATCCTAACCCTGCCCTCCTCCTCCTCCTCAGGCTCTTCTCCCGGGTGATGAACACTGGCTCTCAGTTTGTCATGGAGGGCGTGAAGAACCTGGTGCTGAAACAACACGTGAGTCCAAACCAAACAAAGCCCCAGTAACCTGAGCCTGAGCCACGTTTCTAAAGCCGAGGCGCAGAGACGCACTGAAAAACACTCAGGTCTCATCATTTCATGGACAGGTCACAGCTCAGGGAGAAACTTCACTTCATTCACTTTAATTTATCATGTTTATTAACACTAAGCAGTCACAAGATAACATGAGCTCCAGTCAAACTGTAACACCAACCGCTACCAGGGCTCAGTGTGTCAGAAACGTTTTCAAATGATCATTATTATTAAACTGGTTTGAGTGTTTCATGTGTCAGAAACCAGTAACTAGTAACTGTACTATCAACTAAAGTATGATGTCATTGTTTCCTCCTGTAGAACCTCCCTGTGACTCGGATCCTGGACAACCTGATGGAGATGAAGTCTCACCCTGTGAGTGTTTGCACACAAAACACAAACTGGTTTAAAGCAGTATTTATAAACTGGTTTTAAACATGTTTAAAGTTACTTTATTGACCAGGTAATTCTGACATAAAGGTTAGTGTTTAAACTAGGGATGCACCGAAATGAAAATTTGTAGCCGAAGCTGAATAAAAAAAAAACGCTTTGCCGGATACCGAATATGGAATGCGGTTGTTAAGTTTTTCAATATTTTTTTTAATAGTGCATAAATAGCCTAGAATAATTTTTTAGACATGTTTTTTTTTAAAAAGTAAATGTTTATTGAATATTCTGACATTTTTAAAATATTCCAATAGCCTTTGCTTTTCATAAATAGCACAACAAAGTTTTTCATTTATATTAGACCTTCAAATAAAACAAAACATGCATTCCAAAAAAACTAAAGTGCATTAAAGGGGAGGTATGATGAAAACAGTGATATACATCCTTTAGCCTCATTCAGAGGGACAAAGTTGAAAAGGTTGTGTTTCCTTCCTCCCTTGTTATTCCACATTTAGTAATCTTTCTTTTTTTTTTTTTTTTCAATGTTGCGCCCCTAGCATTTGCCTATACTGCCTATGCCACGGGCCGGTTATTGCACATTTTGTAAAAACAAAGTCAGCTCCAAACAGGCCCACGTTGGTAGGTGACGTCACCTAACACGCCTCCTAGAATGAATAAAACTGCACTACTGGACGCCCAAGCTGCACTACAATTTCTGCCGCCGATTGTGTTGGGAGTCACTACTTGGAGCCACGGACCCATAGTTCACACACATCAGCTGTTAGCACTCCGTGCTAATCCTACACCAGCATATGCAGCGAGACCCGACATCGCTTGTGAACTGAGGAGGAAACAATGGGGATGTTTGCGGATTCGTGGCTCACAGCGCTAACAACAGACTCGGTTGTGGAATTGGACAGTTTCCCACATTTACGCGGTGACGGACGACAGAGAGCGGTAAGGGGAGAGTCTGGTTGTGTTTGTGTGAGGAAAGGAGGAGCTGCTGCTGCTCTGCTCCTGCAGCAACGCGCACACACTTTTACGGCTCAAAATCACTGCACGTTGCTTGACTGTCGTCATTGCGTCACACGCTACTATTCGACCTTGCTTTTAACTCACCAAACCGAGGGCCGAATGTTGCATTCTTTTGCAATATTTGGCCGAATATATTCAGTGGCCGAAAATTCGGTGCATCCCTAATCTAAACTGGTTTAAAGCTGGATTTATGGTACCAGTTCAAAGTGCTTTTTTAAACTGGTGTCAAATGGGTTTTTGTGATAGACTAGTTTAATCTGGTTTAAAGTAATATTTTTACACTGGTTTCAAATGGGTTTTAAACTGGTTTAAAACAGTGTTTTTACTGGTAAAGCTGTATTTGAGATTAGGTTAATATTGTTTCTCTCTGTTGGACTGGTTTAGAAGTATTTTTAAACTGGTGTGCATGTGTGTGTGTGTCTGTGTGTGTGTTTTGTCAAGGTCGATTAATGGATGAACAGAGCGCTGAAATGCCAAATACACTTTATCAAAACGTGATGTTTCTGTGTTTCCTCTAACCACACACACACACACACTGAGACACACATGTACACACACACACACTGTTCTCTCAGTGTGACTCACATTGAGGACAGAGTCTCTGTTGTTGTCTGCCTGGGATGAAGATCAAAGCGATTCTTCTTCCTGAAAGTGAACAAACGTCTGCGTCTCTGAGGACTAAAGGAACTAAATCTACCATCTTTACTCCTCACGTGCTTCACATCCGTGTGGTTTCTGTCTCTCTTCATCCACACGAATGCTTTCACCTCTAAATTAAACTGTAAAAAACCTCCAAACCTGCCGCGTCACCTTGGTTTATGTTGCTTAACAAGAGCTGAGGCTGAGCTGGGGGCGAGGCTTCTTTATCTTTCTCTTTTGGCGTGTTTGTTTATTTAATCTTTTAAATCATTGGTTCATACAAACTTCACTCCCAACAATGTCCCACACTATATCAACTTTTTAAACTGGTTTAATACTGGTTTAGAGATGCTGCTGAAACTGGTTTCAAAATCATTATTAAATTGGTTTAAAGATGGTTCTTAAAGTGGTTTAAAGATGTTTTAAAATTGGTTTGAAGATGATTCTTAAACCGGTTCGAAGTTTGTTCTGAAACTGGTTTAAAGATAGTTCTTAAAGTGATTCAAATATGGTTTCAAACTGTTTTAAAGATTATTTTTAAACTAGTTTAAAGATGTTTTGAAACTGTTCTTAAACTGGTTTAGTTCGTTCTGTAACCGTTTTAAAGATGCATTTAAACCAGTTTTTTAAAGTGGATTGAAGACATTTTTTAAACTGCTTCAAAGATGGTTCTTTAGTTCTGAATTTGGTTTAAAGATGTTTTTTTTTTTTTTTTAACTTAGTTTTTATTTATTTCAGCCAACACAGTACAGTAAGACGATGTAGAGTTTCTCTACTACATAGCCATCGTTGAATCTGTAAACTTCAGGTAAAATAAAAATTAAAAACAAAGAAGCACCATACTATAGCAATATTTAAAACAACAATAACAACACGGCAAGCACCCAAGAGGTTCAACCAGAAAATATAACAAGATAATAAAATGCTAGCAATGGACAATATTGTAGTTAGTCTTTAAGATATAATAACATAGAAATTCCCTATAGAGTCATATATAAAGATACAAGGGTAAACAAAAATCCTAAGTACCAATGGTAAACAACAAAAACAGTAGAAACTAAAGGAACACCACAGATCCTCTCCATCCTAAACTCAGACACATGGTTCATAGTCAGACAGGCATCAGAGGAGGCATTACCAACTACAGCTGAAAAACGGGCAAAGTGGGTCTTCATCTCGAAATGAAAACGTCTTTCTGGAGTCTTACTAAGTATGTAATGTCCTCCAAATGATAGATGTCTTGGACTTTTTGAACCCAGATATCATAAGTAGGGGGTCCGGTTTCAACCACCTTAAAGTTACACACTTGAGGGCTGCTGTGAGCTCTATATTCAACAGATATTTCCTCGCTCGATCATTAATGCCGTTGGGTGTAACACCTAGAAGCACCACTGGGGGGTCTTGTGGAATGGTCTGTACTTTCAATGCCTCAAATACTTTTCTCCAGAATACACTCAACTTGGTGCATGTCCAGAACATGTGAGTGTGGTTAGCCACATGCGTCCCACACTTCCTCCAACAGGAGCTAGGATTATTTCTGGACTTCTAAAGAAACGAATAATCATCTTCCATTTGAATTCTCTCCATTTATTTGAGTTTGTGACCGAGTGAGCTTCTGTACAAATATCTTCCCAGGTGTCCTGTGCTATGACCATGTTTATCTCCGCCCCCCATCTCAGTCTAACTCTGTCTGAGCCATTTGCATTCATAGATAAAAATATGTTACATAATTTACCAATGACTTTCTTATGATGCTTCCCCTTCTGTATAAATAGCAGAAACTCTTCTATGGGTGTAGGTTTTATAAGTTTGTCCCACTCATTTTGTGTCATCAAGAATGTTCTTAGCTGCAAATAATGAAAAGAAGTCTGTCTTGGGGAGGTCATATTCATTTTTAAGCTGTTCAAATGTCTTCAATTTATCTACTTCCAATAGAAGTGTATGTAATAATCTGCCCATCTTCTGAAACCCACTATATATCTAATTTGTTGGGTGTGAAAGACTTTATCAAACCAATGCTTGTTAAAGATGAAATTAGCTTTGGTAGTCCTAATGCTCTCTTAATTTTAATCCATATTTTAAGCGTAATGTTTATCAAATCTGCCATTGCTTTGACAGGTGAATCAAGAAAAGGCAGAAACTGCAGGGGCTCTACACACATGCCTTTCTCAATGTGTGTGTGTATGTGTGTGTGTGGCATTCTACATCCACATTAACAAGGATCTTAATTGTGCTGCCCAAAAATAGTACTTGAAGTGTGGGAGTTTTAGACCTCCATTTTGTTTCGATTGCTGTAGTGTTATCAGATGTATTCTGGGACGCCTGCTATGCCAAACAAGTTTTGAAATTATTTTATCTAAATGGTTGAAAAAAGACTTTGGGATCTCTACAGGTAGCATCTGAAATAGATAAAGTAATTTGGGCAGAACATTCATGCGAATACTTTCAACATGAGCAAACAGAGAGAGGAGAAGTTCAGACCAACGCTTCTAATGAATTCATTGTAATTAACATCAAATAGATTATGTAGAGATGGGGGATATATATACCCAGGTATTTGATACCTTTCCCTGGCCACTTAAATCCGCTTTTAGATTTTATACTTTGTGGGATTTTATTTTTATGTCCATAGCCTCCGTTTTATCGACATTCACTTTGCATCCAGAATAATAGTCACATTTATTAATAAGCTCCTTCTGATATGGTATTGTTGATGTAGGTGTAGGCTCTGTCAAATATAACAGAACATCATCTGCATATAAAGATAATTTATGCTCCTCCCCATTAATGAGTATGTCTTTTATATTAGCATCATCTCTGATGACATAGGGACATAGGGAGCATCCTTGCCGGCAGCCTCGCTCCAGTGTGAACCTCTCTGATCCACAGCCATTCACTTTTATTGCAGCCTGTGGACATGAGTACAGTGTTTGTATTCAATTTAGAAAGTTGGGACCAAATCTTATTAAGAAGATTTTCAAACCACTTTTAGATTCATCTTTAAACCAGTTTCAGAACTAACTAAACCAGTTTAAGAACATCTTTAAACTCAGAATTAAATGTATCTCTAAATGAAATATTGCACCCCATAAAGTCCTGTTATTGGCCAAGGGAAGGGATGAAAAAAACCCAATATTATGCAGTACCTGGACAGCGTCCAATGATTGTTATCAGAGAGCATATGCAGGATTCAGGCTCCGTAGATGGGATGATGAACTTCTGGACGTAGTCCATGGCCTTTCTAAGATCAGAAATCTCCTTTTCCTTATCCTTGTGTGAAATCCTGAGCCTTGCGGGGTAAAGAAGTCCGTAACGGACTCCTCCTCTTAGTCGTAGCGCTCTCTTTACGCCCGTGAATGCAGCTTTGACGACGCGGGATGTGTAATCAGAAAGGATGGCAATTCTTTTCTTGTTGTTGGTCAGGGGTGCTCTGTCACGGGCTCTCCTCAGGATCTCCATAGCGTCACCATCGTAGTGTATCTTGGCGATGATCACTCAGGATTTTTCACGATCTCCTGGCTTTTTGGGGGCGAACGTACAATGAGAGCAGTCAATCTTTATGTCTCGATCCATCTGTAGCACGGCCTTAATCACTTTAGAGACCGCATCAGGTGAGCTGGAGCCCGGATACTCATCAGTTCTTGGAGGCCTTGCCGCATTTCCACTGAACTTATGTTTTTGAGGCTTTTCTGCCATTAAGACTAGTGGAACTAACATTATTGGACGTTTGATGTGAGGGCTGAGTTCCATGAGCTCTTTAAGGCTGGTGTCCTCTGTAGAATAAATGTTTTTTTCTAACAAATCACATTAGCCCTGCAGGAGCTCTGAAAAAGATGTCTACTCCATACTGTGCTCGCTGGTGCCCCCCATTTAAAGATGCTTTTAAAATGGTTTAAAGATGCTTTTAAAATGGTTTAAAGATGATTTTAAAATGGTTTAAAGATGATTTTAAACTGGTTTAAAGATGCTTTTAAACTGGTTCAAAGATGCTTTTAAACTGTTCTTAAACTGGTTTAGTTAGTTCTGAAACTGGTTTAAAGATGGTTCTTAAAGTGGTTTGAAAATCTTCTTAATGTGGTTTAAAGATGGTTTTAAACCGATTTGAAATTAGTCCTGAAATTGGTTTAAATAGATGTTACTAAACTGGTCTAAATATGGTTTTTAAACTGGTTTAAACATGAGTTGTTGTTGTTGTCATACGTTAAATGAAACTTTTATTTTTCTTTTTATTCAGGAAACAGACGATTATCGATACTTTGACCCAAAGATGCGAGGCAGTGAGAGGTGAGTCAGCCAATCAGATCACAGACAGCTGTCACATGATCACCTGATGTTTATGTTTTGGTCTTTGTTTCAGCTCCATTCCACGAAACAAGAACCCATTCCAGGAGGTGAGACAGGAACCAGTCTGCTTTGGTTTCACTGGTTTCCACTGCACACGTGTGTTTCATGGTTTGTTCTTCTTCCTCAGGCCATCGTCTTTGTGGTCGGAGGAGGAAACTACATCGAGTACCAGAACCTGGTGGATTATACCAAGGTAAAGGAATCCATCACCACTTCATACAGACTCGCATTTAATAACTGGTTTTAGGGAAAGATCAATAAATGTAGACAATAAAGAACCAATGTCCTGGTCCTGGTTTTTGGTTCCTGTTGTAACTGTGTTGTGTTTCAGTCCAAACAGGGGAAGAAGGTGATCTATGGCTGTAGTGAACTCTTCAACGCTGCTCAGTTCATCAAACAGGTGACTGTCTTTATGTGGCTCCGCCCCCTGATCTTCTGATGTTCTAACATTGTGTTCTTCCTCCTCAGCTCTCTCAGCTCGGTCAGAAGTGAAGTGATCATCCTTTGGCTCCTCCCCCTGGCGTCCTCACAGCTAATAAATCAAGTCTCTCACCAACGTTCCTCCTCTTCCTACTGAACCGTCTCCAAACGTTTGTTTTTCTTTGTTCATAAAAGATTTTCTAACGATGTGTTCTGCGTCCGTTTCATAATTAAGAATTCAACTAAATTTACCTGATGAACTCGTCCAGCCCCACCAGGATAAACCAGGACGAGGACCAGAGTTTGTTTTCTGACACCTGGTAAAAGATCTAACCAGGGAGAGGAGAGTCTGGTCCTAGAGCTGTGGACTAGATCTTTACCCTGGTCGGGTGCTGGAGGAGTTTAGGGCCTCCTGTTCCCATGGAGCAGTGGGCGATGGAGGAGGTCAAAGGTCAACGTCCAGGTCTCAGGGATCACCAGGGGCCTCATGTACAAAGACTGAAAAATGGTGTGAAATAAACGTACGTCTCAATCCAGAGAAAGGCGGAGTATGCTCGTAAAAATTCTGATGTTTTGAATCTGTGCATAGGACTGGATCCACGCACCTATGCTTTGAACATCTAAATCGGTGAATGTCCTGTTCACGCCCACATTTACATACGGATCGGTGCCGGGATTTCCCTCAGCTGATCAGAAAAGCTGCGCTCTTACCACCAGTAACACAGAAAAGAAGGTTTAACATTGTTAGACCAACAGCAATATGTAAGACGGAGATGATTCAACAGTGAAGAAAGTGAAATAATATAGACACAGTTCACTGCATGATGTACACCCGTTTTTATGCTTGCGTATTTTTTGTACACGAGGCCCCAGGACAAGGTCCTCGAAGTCTGAGGCTAGGGGTCTCTAGGTCAGGTAATTTCAAAGTCGTAGATAGATGGACCCAGCCTTAGAGAGAGGGGGAGGAGCATAGAGTACAGCTGAGGCGGTTCACCTGGTAAAAACACCCCCCGGCCCTCAGGAGGAGATCCCGGGGACGACCCAGGACACCTCTGTTCTGGCCTGAGACCTGCTGACCCTCTGAGGTTCTCTGATAAAGTTGTTGTCCCTGTGACCTGGTCAGAGCCACAGTTAACAGACAAAGTTCTGGTTCCAAACAGTTTGAAAACAAAGAAGCTTTGAAATAATCCAGTACTTCTCTGACTTTCCGATGAAAACAAATGTTGTGATTTTTGGTTTTGAGTGAAAACTTGAACTTTTGCTTTTTAAACATCAGCGTCCCCTGAAGGCAGCGCTGGTCCTCATTAACGCGCTAACCACAGAATGCATTGCGTTACGGAACGTTCCTGAAGCTTGGCTCACGACATGATCAGAGTCTGAGTCCACGTGACGTTAAAGGTTCTGCAGGTTCTCACACACTGGATCTCTGTCTGTTATTAAACAACATGTCATCTTTAATCTCCCTCTCAGCTCCTGTTTCTACTGCTTTCATTGTTTGGTTGAACACAGAGAAAAGTTTCCACAGATGTTTGTGCTTCATGGCTTTGGTGTACCAGGAACAGGTCAGCAGAACCTGGACTGTCTCACAGGTCCATCAGAGCCGACTGGTTTTGGTTTCAAACTCCTTTTAGTTCAGTGGCCAAAGACGGACCAGTTTTGCCATATTCTTAAACATCTGTATTCTATACTTTTACTTTGTTAAATATTAATCTAGTTAAAATGATGAAGATGATTCTGAGGAAGAAGAAGGGGATGAAGGTGAAGCAGGTCAGTGACTCCATCACTCAGCACATCACAGCCTGTCGTACCTGCAGGCAGCGCTCAGGGAAAACATGCTGACACACTGCTGACTCAGCAAACATCTACACACACCTGCTCCTATTCACTGCTCCACGTCTGCATATGAGCCGTTATTTTAGTTTATCTAAAGCCTCAGTCGATCTGTCAGAGGGACTAACACACACACACACACACACAGACTATTAGAGTCAGTTCTATTCATGCCTCTGAAGCTCCTCCCTCTCTCTGTGTGTGTGTGTGTGTGTATTTAAAGGGTCTCCCAGCAGCTCAGTCTCAGCTCCTCATTGTCACACTAGTTACTGACAAAGGGAACTAACCAGGTAATGGTTACTATGGTTTATTCAGTTAAACTCTTTACTAACCCACTGTCAGCTGGTTTATTTACTACCTTCACCATTAACCAGTGCATTTACTAATCCACTGAATTGGACCTGTTTTAATTAACTAGTATCTTTACTATTCCTCTCACTGTGACCTGGTTTATTTTAACTAGTACCTTTACTAGTCCTTTGTGTGTTAACCTGTTTTTATGTTTAAATGTTTTAGGAGCAGAAATGGATCATCTCACTGTTCTTCTGCCTCTGACAGGTAAACCTCTGATCTATAATATTATAGTCTATGCTGCATTACTGTAATGTACTTGAAGTTAAAGTTTCTTTAAGTTAGTATTAGTTACTATAAGTTAGTATAAGTTAAAGTTACTATAGGTTAAAGTTACTATAAATGACTTTAAGTTACTGTAACTGTCCTGAGATGGAAATGATGATGTGTTGATTTCTTTCTTGAAGGACTTTTGTTCCAGATCCTTTCATCGTTCTGCATCGACCCTGAATGTAAGTTAATAAGTTAGCTAGTTAATAAGTAGGGTAAGAGTTTCTATAACTAGCTGCTCATTAAACTTCTCACTAGTTAGTTAAACTAGTTATTTTTTCTACTGACTGGTTTAGTTTTTTCCTCAGTGAATGG
Organism: Gouania willdenowi; assembly: GCF_900634775.1. NCBI lineage: Eukaryota > Metazoa > Chordata > Actinopteri > Blenniiformes > Gobiesocidae > Gouania > Gouania willdenowi. Next base: position 32,228,694 of record NC_041065.1, read on the forward strand.
GTTTAACTAAATAGCTAACATATATATTTTTACTTAACTTATAACTATCACTGGCAGTTAGTCAGCTGGACTTTAGTGTTACTGTTTAATCACAATAATATTTTATGTCCTGGGGAAACTAACTAGTACTCACTTGGCTTCCAACCAATAACCAGCTAGTAACTAAAGCAGGATTGAGGCATTAACCACTCTAACCAACTAGTGTCAGGCTAATAACTACTAAATCAGTATCTAATCACCAATAACACTCGAGTATGTTAATACCAAGTTAAGTAACAAGTTAATAACCAGTCTGTAACTGGTTAGTAACCAATAGATGAGCGAGACTGAGACTCATTAAGTAGTCTAGTACCCAGTTTGTAACCAGCTACTAACCAGTTAATACCTAGCCTGCTGTCAGTAAGTAAATGAGACAATAACCAGTTTGTAACAGGTTAATAACCAGTTAGTAACCAGTAGGTTAGTGAGCGATGGGTTGGTTAGTTTTTATTTATTTGTGACATGTCCTCCAGCAGGGGGGGGCTCACCATGTGGTTCTGTGTGTTATTCAGTGCCGTACCCAATCACCTGCGAGACCCGGGGAGCCGACCTGAGTGAGGACGGGCTGCTGGTGGGATGCCCTGCAGGTTGTCTCCTGAGGAGAACGTCAGTGTTTGGGACGAACGTTTACGCCGCCGTGTCCTCTGTGTGTGGAGCTGCTGTCCACAGGTAGGACCTCCGTTTGACCTCCGTTTGACCTCCATTTGACCTCCAGTCACAGGAGCTGCTAAGGTACAAAAAGTTTAAGTTACTATAACTTACTGTAAGTTAATGTTAGTGTAACTCACAATGTTACTGTAAGTTAAAGTTACTGTAAGTTACTATAAATTAATGTACAGTAAGTTTGACCTTCTTCTGCTTCTTCACCTAATTACATTTGATTAATGGCACTGCTGTTAGGGTTAGACTGGTCATCATGTTACCTTGTGACTAGTTTCTGACACATAAAGCACTTTTATTTGACTCCTGATCCTGTTCACATACAGCACTACTTAATCTGGTTTGATATTTGTCTGAATGTGAATCATTTCTGTGTTTTTAAATGTTGTTTGTTTATCCAAACATTAAATAATCCATCCCATAATATCTGTGTTGTCATTGTGAAAGTGTAGTGTCTGGGTCAGAGGTCGGTCCACTTGACTCCGCCTCCATGATGTGATGTAATACCAGCAGAGCATGAAAGAATGTGATTAAATGGGATTAAAAGTGAGCAGGATTATCTCCTCAGTGTGAAAACATCAGCTAACGAGCTTCTAGCAAGTTCTGGATGGATCAGCAGTGAGAATAGGAAGAGTGAGTCAGCACAAACATGGTGTGACAGGAAGTTGCGCCCTCTGCTGCTCACACAGGGTACACAGCTAACATACCAGCTAACATAACAGCTAACCATACCAGCGAACATAACAGCTAACCATGCTAGATAACCATACCAGCTAACCTAACAGCTAACCATAACAGCTAACCATACCAGCTAACATAACAGCTAACCATACCAGCTAACATAACAGTGACATACCAGCTAACATAACAGCTAACATACCAGCTAACCATAACAGCTAAACATACCAGCTAACATAACAGCTAACCATACCAGCTAACATAACAGCTAACCATACCAGCTAACTTAACAGCTAACCATACCAGCTAACATAACAGCTAACCATACCAGCTAACACAACAGCTAACCTAACAGCTAACCATACCAGCTAACACAACAGCTAACCTAACAGCTAACCATACCAGCTAACATAACAGCTAACCATAACAGCTAACCATACCAGCTAACCATACCAGCTAACCATAACAGCTAACTTAACAGCTAACCATAACAGCTAACCATACCAGCTAACATAACAGCTAACCATAACAGCTAACCATACCAGCTAACACAACAGCTAACGTACCAGCTAACCTAACAGCTAACCATACCAGCTAATATAACAGCTAACCATACCAGCTAACCATACCATCTAACATAACAGCTAACCATACCAGCTAACCATAACAGCTAACCATAACAGCTAAACATACCAGCTAACATAACAGCTAACCATACCAGCTAACATAATGTTACCACACATGTTGGGTGTGGGATACATATGTATGTGTATATACGTATATATGCATATGTGTGTATCCATAAAATGAAGAGTCCGTCCTTAAGACTGCTCTACTGTAAAGTGCCTTGAGATACCATTGGTTATGATTTGGCGCTATACAAATAAAGATTGATTGATTGATTGATTGACATGTAGGAAGATGAGATGAGTTATTATTAATGGGTTATATAACTGAGAATATTAATTATGATTATTAATATTACTTCAAATTTGCGGGGTGCCACTCCTTTTAACAGGAGAAATATGTCTAAGTTTTTAGACTAAACTCATCAATGTGAAACCAGGGAAAAGTGAATTCTACCAGATATCTACACCATCATCACAGCTTTAATGAATCAGAGGAATCAAATATTATGTTTAACCTTTTATTCAAAAGTCAACAATTAACACAGTCAAAATATCCATTTAAATGGGATAATTAAATCATGATAAAATGCATTTCTAGGCTAATAAAAGTGAGGATTATACGTAATAAAGTGAAATCACTAATCTAGAAGGATGCTAATCTACTAAATATTGAATAAAAATGCAGGATACATATTCAATAATAAATCATAAAATCAAAGAATAAAATAAAGAGAGCTCATAACAAAGAGAGGAGGACGGACAAGGGGGAGACGAACAAACATGAATGAGATGTACTGTGTGTGCAGGATGTTGTTAATGCGTGTAAGTTTGTAGTTATGGAAATATGTATGTGATCTATTGTAGATGAAAGTTGCTGATGAGAGTTCATTCTTGTACCTTGAAGATGTCAGGGTTGGACCTGGAGGTGCTGTTTGAGCAATGCAGCAGGACGTGCCACCGTTGGTTCTGTTTCGGTTCAACAGAGTGTAGCCCCTTCAGCCGATCCGGGCGGTTAGGCCTTCGCAGCTGGCTTAGAGAATGGCTCTTGGCTAACCCCAACGGGTCGCGGGCCGGGCTTCCTTTCGGCTGTTACGCACGTCACTAGATGCTGTATTCGTCCGAACCAAGCAGCTGTGGTTTCCAAAATCTAACTGTTTCAACTAAAAATAAAATGAAATAAATGAAAAGACTGGAAACATGAGGGAACACGTGTGAGCATGAACGCCCGCGTCCAAAACTGTTGTTTCTGGTCGCGCGTCTTTTTTTAAAGGGCGTTTGGTGACGCCTTTTGGAGGAGGCGTCTTCGTTGATTATTCTGTGATCATGTCGGTGATTGGTCAATGTCTCTGCTTTCAGCTTGTGGGTGTGTCTTGGGTGTGTGTGAGTGTGAGACAGAGACAGACGACAAGGGATGATTCTAAACATAAAAAAATGCCTAATAATTAATTCCACATATTTCAAAACATCTTTTCAACATCATATCCTGAAATATCATGTATTACGAAAGAGTTTGATACCAAACACGACTAGGAAATAGCCTCGAATCACTTTAGGAACTAATTAATGCATTTTACCTGTAATTACTCATAACATAAATGTCAAAAATCATGTTATGCCTCCTCTTAACTATACGGTCGCAGTAAATACCTCAAACTAACTTTTGTGATGTTTTTCTGGTAATTTTAAGCACTTTTAAATGATAAACACTTTAAAATAGCATTCTGTTGGTTATTGTCTTGCATGAAACGAGTGTGATTGAACAGCAATATTTGTAATTCCAATTTCTGGAGAAATCATTCCACAACAATGTTTTCATTTGTAATTTTTCAGTCAAACACATGTTCGTTGTTCTCATTTCTAACTTTTCAAACATAATACAATTTCTTTGTTCTCCTTTCTTCACTAGGAGACCTCTCAGTGAAGGTCTGGTAAGCGTCTTCCTGTGATATCTCACCACAGGGGGTCAAAGGGCATTGGGACCGTTCTTTGAACTTATAGCATCCCACAGTATCTGTTTGATACGGGGGAGAAGAGGGATGTTCTTCTTTTGATCATAAATGTCGCAGGGAGGTAATATAGGGGAAAACTGTCCTTGGATTCTCTGGTCCTTTTGTTTGGCCGGAAGGGGAGTCGTAAAAGAAGGGTTCATACTACGTACTTCAAATAGCTGGTTCAGTCTTAGCGGCTCCGGTATTGAGTTCACAGACCACATAGTGGGGTTAGTCCTGCATCTCAGAGTTACGGGGGCAGTTGTGTTTACACAGTTCGTGATAACACAAAAACAGGCTCCTTGGTTAATTCTTGCTAGCAAAGGGGGAGGCTTTACGCTTGATGTGGTTTGTTTCCTACATAATCCCCCTGTTGATAAGGTTTCAATGCTTTGAAGCTCTTATCAAATAGTTCTTTTGAGGAAACAAAAAGGGAACGAACCTTCAAGTTGACAACAACTAGAAACAGGTAAAGGTGTGTTGAGGTCCTCACACACCCTGACGAAAGTTCAGGAGTGACAAAAGTCCAACGTCCTTGTTGGAACTTGGAGGTGTTTCCCCCTGTAGGGTAGGGAAATCACTCTCACCTTGACGTTGAGATGAGCAGCATTGCCAGGAAGTCAATACTGGAGGCAACGCTGGGAGGTTGAAGCAAGAGCCCCTGGTGGTTGAGGCTGGAGCCCCGGAGGTTGAAGACTGGAGCCCTGGCGGTTGAAGACTGGAGCCCCGGAGGTTTGAGGCTGGAGCCCCGGAGGTTGACGCCTGGAGCACCTGGTGGCTGGCGTTGGAGCATTGCCTGGTGTTAATGCCCGTGGACCATGGAGGTAGGAGTTGGGCGGCCATGGAGTCGATTCTAAGGTGCCGCTTGGCAGTGGGCACCCGTAGACCAGGGAGGCAGACTAGGTGTGTGTACTATATGTTGCTATGTGTCCCTCAACGATGCTCGGTGCGAACATGTAATTTGGGATCAGCAGGATGGGGTAACATAAAAGTGTACACATAACACATAGATAGCGTGGTATCGGTCAGTTACTCCTGGTGCACATCAATAAGACAAAGACAAAGCATGCAGGGTATAAAAGAATCAAATCTAAACACACAAAAGTAAGTCCCTAAGGGAGCTTAAACTAAATGAGAGAAAAAGAAGAGCTTTCTTTTGCTCTACCTAAATTTGGCCTGTGCCTATATAATGAGACGAGTTGGTGGTCTCAGTTACAGGGTGTTAGATATGCTAATGTCTGGGGCCTGATCAATGGGATGGCTGATTGGAAGTTTACGGGTCAACCAGCACGGTTAAATCCTGACCCTCGGGTGTGTCCTCGGTGGGACCAGATAGCGTAGTGGATTCTAGTTCCTAGGTCTGAGTTTATGTCGTCCTTGAGGTGGTAGATGTTATTGAACGTGACGACTGGTAGGTTAATTAGGAATGCTATCTCTTGGCTCGTAGGGTTTATTCAGCTCGCGGTTGATGGCTTGTCTGTTGATTTTAGTGTTCTGTATAGCTTAATTTGGTTTTCGGTGGACCCATTTGAGCTTTGATTCGGTTTTTGTGCTCGGAATCCTTATTTGGTACACCACTGGAGACAGTTTATCGGTGACCAGGTAGGGTCCTGTTCATTTGGGAAGAAATTTCTTCTATTTATTTATTTATTTTTTCAATTTGGTTGCATGATGATTGGTTTTGCCGGCGGGCGGAGCAAAGCTATAATGCCAGACGCGGTCTTCCACCTGTAGTTCCTCTTGTGAGGCTTTTTGGTCGTAGTAGGTTTTACGGCCTTTCGCACTCTCTTTGAGATGTTTTTGAGCGAACGCGAACGTAGCTCGGAGGTGGTTCTCAAGATCGGTCGTGTATTGGTGGGTGGTGTAAGCGGTAGCGGTGTTAGCTTGGTTTTGGTTTTGACTCCTCTGTGTCTGGCGTAGGGCATGTCATGGGCATGTGCCAATATCACCCCCCTTTGGTTCTGTGGGACAACGAACGCATGCGTTTGGGAGTCTGCAGAAACATGGACCAAGGTGCCCTTGACTGTCTGTAATGAGCGACGGGCAGCGAACAGATGGCTGGGTGTGGAGGCAAAGTCCGAGGAGACTTTTAACGTTATTGGGTCATTGTCGGTGAAAGCGGGTTTTACCGGTGCGATGACCTGCGAAGACGATGGGGCGTCGGTCTCGGCAGCCGCACGAGAGCGCGTAATAGCATTCACTGACAACGGGTGGGGCTCAGCGAGCTGGGTGGGGTCAAAGGACCAGGGTGTTCCTGATAGCGCCCTTTCTTTGGCGAGAGCATCGTTGATGTGTCGGTTCTGAAACGCAAGACCATCGGTAGCGAGGGGGTTGTTGGTTAACGTGCACAGGGAGGTACTTTTGGTCGTTAGAGTACGGTCTACGGTTTTAGTAGCCGGACGCATTTGGGCCGGAGACCGGCTGGGGGTCTCCTTTAGAGCCCGAGAGTGGTTCAGTTGGTAGCACTGAACTCCGTCGAGTGAGTCATGCTGCAGCGGCAGTGGCTGCCTGACTTGGGCCCAGATTTTCCGATTTTGAAAGTCGATCAGGGGCTCAAATCGGTTGAGCAGATCGATACCTATGAGAAGAGGAATCTGGTTGTGGTCTGAGATGTAAAACGGGTGCACCAGGGTCAGGTGCCCTATGGTGACTTGTACGAGAGCCTTCTTCGTGATAACAGTGGCATTGTCGCCATAAGGTTCAATGTCAATGTGGCAGTCTTGGAGTATCAACCTTAGGTTGGTCTCCTTGGCTAGGCTGCGCAGCTCATTGAACAGTTGGGCGGACATGAGGGATATGTCTGCTCCAGTGTCAAGTAAGGCTTCATTGGTAAGCACACCTTCAAAAGTGGCTGATATATAAAACTTTCGGGCGATTCCTCTTTCGTAGAGGTTCACACAAGAATTGGTGAATTGGTGGATCACCCTCAATGGACTGATGTCCATTGGAAAAACGGTGGTTTGGTGCATGTGTTTGCACCAGCAAGACAGCACGAGGCGAATCATCGTCATTTTTTCGTTTTGATTGTTTTGGTTTATCATTGGTTTTGTCATCTATCATTTGTTCGAACATTTTCCTGATGGATGCCATTTCTTTAGTGATTTGGTTAGATAACCTAATTTCTAAACTTTCTATTTCATTAGGTTCATTGTCTGATCTTGATCTGTTTGGCTGCTGGTCGTATGACCTTTGGTTATTTTTGTGATACCGAGGTTTTGAGTGTTTGTTTCTGAGTGGAGGTGTTCGGCGGTCGTTGTCGTGTCTTCTCCACTGGTCAGAACGGTTGTAATCATACCACGGTGGTCGCGGTCGGCGATCTTGGTGGTGTGAGTTAGGGCGAGAATTTTGGTGCCGAAAGTTTTGTTTTGGCGCATAATCTCGATAATCGGTGTTATCTTGGTATCGTTTTGGCTTTATTCCATGGTACGGTTGCTGGTTGTACCGCGGAGGGGTCTGTGGTGCTTGCGGTGGATGCTCTTGAGGAACGATGAGTTCCTTTTGAATGCCTTCCAATTGCAGCGAGTGAGAGTTATTCTTTATCGGGAACATTTCGCGAGGTGTGGATTTTGCCGAATTTTGTTTGTACAAGAGGAAGCCTCTGATTGCAAGATCGCGAAGTTTCTTACTGGACATGGTATAGGGATCTGCCGCGACGCCGAGATGGGTGCTCGTGCTGTGGTGAAGGTTTCTGAGGAACAGTTGTTTGAACTGCTCTTCTTCCTCCATACCATGGGTCGTTGCGATTACCAAAGTATGCCTGTAGCAAGGTGTGGTAATATTGTTGGGGTGATTCGTTTTTCCCCTGTTTAATGGTGTGGGCATAGTCGAAACCTGTTTGATGAAGTGCGTCAGAAAATTCATCCACCATGAGGCGGCACAGTGTTGTGTAATCATTTCTGATCTGAGGTAGTTGACGTTCAATGAAATCATTGACAAGCCTGCTCGAGGTTGCTTTGATTAGGTAGATTTTATCTTCAACATTAGCCATTGGATAACTTTTTAGATAAAAATCAATGTCTCTCAAAAATGCTCTAGCATTTTGGGGTTCGTCGAACTTTGGTTCGAATCTCGGAATGTTTCTGGCGATTTTATCCAGGTCGCGGTTGGATGGTCGATTGCTATTCGGGGGCCTGGCGGGCGTCGGTCCGCCGTCAATAGGAGGGTCCGCGGAGGCATCCCGGGGTCTCCTTAAGCGACGCGGACGTACCGGTGGGTCGGTGGTGCGCAGGACTTGTCGAGTTGCGTCTTCACCGTCGGAGTCAGGATCGCCATCGGCCTCCGACATTGACAATGATGAGAGAGCGTGCCCGAGCTCACGTCTTGCGTCTAGGAGCTCTCTCCTGGTGAGGTTCAATTGTCGTTGAACCTTAGCAGTAGCTACTTTACCGTCAGCTACTTGTTGTAATAAGTCATTAACCCTCTCTCGTTCTGCGTCTAATTCTCTAGAGAGCAGTTTAGTTTTGGCTTTTGAGGCTTTGATCGCCCCTTCTGCCTCAAGGAGGAGTTTCTTCCCATCATTTGACTCGTGTAGTTGTGCGTCTAATTCCCGGGTGGTGGTGTCGAAATCATGTTCGAGAACGCGTATTTTATCACCGAGTAGCACTTTGGATTTTTCTAATTCTTTATTCTCAGTGATTAATTGATTAACCTGATCTTCCGCTTCTTCTAGGTAAGTCACACGCATTTGGAGCAGTCCATTTTCTTCACGTGTTTCGTCATACTGGGCCGTGAGGTTCGCGCAGCGGGCTTCGCGTTCCTCGATGGCTTTCGAGTTGAGCGTCTCGTTCGCTCTCGAGGGTTTTAACCCGATTCTGTTCGTATTTTAACTGGGCGGAGAATGCTGATATTACACAGCCAAGCTGTTTAACCAGCTCTTTATCCTTCAGTTTTTTTGTAAACGGCTGCAGTGACGCAATCGGCCACAAGGTCTCCTAATTCTTGAGGGGGAGATTCTCGGATTTTGGCATCAATTGTGGATTTTCCGTCCCCTAAGATTTCTGTGAGGAGAAATTCTAAGTTCTCGGCTGGATGGTCTTCTGAGGAGATAGACATGTTGATTTGTTGTGGATCAAAATCGTACGAAGAACTCTAAAGAATTTCAAAATTTCAAATAATTTTTCAAACAAAGTTTAAAAATTACAATGGTAGTAAATTGTTTTATCTTATTTCGTTTGTTCTTAGCAATTCACTGTTTGGTAAATAAAACTGAGTGGTAAACTTGAAAAGTTTGGTGTGGTTTGTTTAATTTAAACAATTGTTCTTACTCATTTAAGACTTGTTCTTACTGATTTAAGACTTTTATTTAAATTAACTTTACTTTAATTCAATTTCGTTGAATTAATCAACAGATATTTTTAATCAATTAAAAAAATGTTTTATTGAAATTAAATTCAAATCTTATTGAATTTATTTTAATCAATAAATGTTTTCCTCAATTAATTTAAACTTTAGTTTAAATTAGCTTTACCTTGATTCAGTTTCCTTAGATTAATCAGGTGATCAATCAATTGGAAAAAGAAAAAGAAAAAGAGAAAAAAAAAAAAAAAAAATTTTTTTTTTTTTTTTTTTTTTGAAATTAAATTCAAATCTTAATGAATTTATCGTAATCAATAAATGTTATTTTTAATTAATTAAATTCTGTTTTAATTTATCAGTTTTATTTCAGTTGTAATTTTCTTTAGGTTGACTTTTAAGAATGGTTTGTGTTTAAATTCGGTTGTGTTGAATTTAATTACCTTAATTAAAACTGGTTTAACTTTTATTAAACTTATTTTAATTAATAAATCCTTCTTAAATTAGTTGCTTTCATTTAATTAACTTCCTAATCAATTTAATTGTTTTTAATCAAATTGATTTAATTTTAATCACACTGGATTAATCATTTAGTAAAATGTGTATTTTACTTTAATCATTAGTTTATTTATTTAAACTGTTTTAGTTTAATTATTTTTTCAAATTGGTTTAAATCTTGTTAAACCTTGATTTTAGTGCGTCACTTGTATTTAAATGAGTTACCTTAGTTTTAATAAGATTACCCTTTTAATGGCTTAACTTCCGTTTAGTTATGAGCCTTGTGTGTGCGTGCGCGTGTGTGTGTGTTTCTGAGAGATGACAAAATCAGATCGAGCACATTTAAAACCACACGATTTCAGCAAAGTGACGGTAAAGATAGCTGTATCGCTGCACAGTTGTCAAGCCAAACGTGTCTAAAAGACACGCTGTAACTTGAATCTGTTTAAAGCCTCACTGGGCTCGTTGGGTTAGCCGGATGCTAACCGCTTAATAGCAAGCTTCTGCTGCTATGCTGAGGCTCTCGTTAGCCTGTTATTCGCGAGCTCGCCACGAGGGGCAGTCGCGTCTCAAAAAGGGACAGGAAGGCCTGTCTTTGTGTATGAGCGGTGGCTTGACACACTTGCTTCCGGTTTCCGGAGCTACACACATGTGTTCCAACCACAATGAGCTAACATGAGCTAATACAACGATAGCTTGTCCGTTTTAAGGAACGGAAGATTCAGACGACTTACTCTTTGTTTGCGTCGGTAGATACCAGAGTTTCAGAGCTCTTCGGGGTAGCAAAGTCCTAGTTTGCACTGTCTGCGTATCTTTTCCTTTTATACGGGGTTTTCCCGGTTCTGGCAACTTACTGTTTACCTCTGACGTCACAGTCACTGACGGCGCAGTGATTAATTTTAACTTTTTCTTTTGGCGCGGCGGCCTTTCATAACATTAGCGCTTTAAACACAGAGACACGGCGGTCTTATTTATTCAGTTTCTAAGCATTAGCGCGGCGGCTTTGCTTAGAATACAACATTGGTCGGGGCTCGGCGGCTTCCGAACCAATCTGGCAACACGAGTGTTCAGTTTTTAGACCGGCTTTTGATTCCAATGATTATTCATTAACGCTGTGTTTATGGCTTCAGCTAGTCCCATCTGGAGGTGTCAGAAATTATGTAGGAAGATGAGATGAGTTATTATTAATGGGTTATATAACTGAGAATATTAATTATGATTATTAATATTACTTCAAATTTGCGGGGTGCCACTCCTTTTAACAGGAGAAATATGTCTAAGTTTTTAGACTAAACTCATCAATGTGAAACCAGGGAAAAGTGAATTCTACCAGATATCTACACCATCATCACAGCTTTAATGAATCAGAGGAATCAAATATTATGTTTAACCTTTTATTCAAAAGTCAACAATTAACACAGTCAAAATATCCATTTAAATGGGATAATTAAATCATGATAAAATGCATTTCTAGGCTAATAAAAGTGAGGATTATACGTAATAAAGTGAAATCACTAATCTAGAAGGATGCTAATCTACTAAATATTGAATAAAAATGCAGGATACATATTCAATAATAAAATCATAAAATCAAAGAATAAAATAAAGAGAGCTCATAACAAAGAGAGGAGGACGGACAAGGGGGAGACGAACAAACATGAATGAGATGTACTGTGTGTGCAGGATGTTGTTAATGCGTGTAAGTTTGTAGTTATGGAAATATGTATGTGATCTATTGTAGATGAAAGTTGCTGATGAGAGTTCATTCTTGTACCTTGAAGATGTCAGGGTTGGACCTGGAGGTGCTGTTTGAGCAATGCAGCAGGACGTGCCACCGTTGGTTCTGTTTCGGTTCAACAGAGTGTAGCCCCTTCAGCCGATCCGGGCGGTTAGGCCTTCGCAGCTGGCTTAGAGAATGGCTCTTGGCTAACCCCAACGGGTCGCGGGCCGGGCTTCCTTTCGGCTGTTACGCACGTCACTAGATGCTGTATTCGTCCGAACCAAGCAGCTGTGGTTTCCAAAATCTAACTGTTTCAACTAAAAATAAAATGAAATAAATGAAAAGACTGGAAACATGAGGGAACACGTGTGAGCATGAACGCCCGCGTCCAAAACTGTTGTTTCTGGTCGCGCGTCTTTTTTTAAAGGGCGTTTGGTGACGCCTTTTGGAGGAGGCGTCTTCGTTGATTATTCTGTGATCATGTCGGTGATTGGTCAATGTCTCTGCTTTCAGCTTGTGGGTGTGTCTTGGGTGTGTGTGAGTGTGAGACAGAGACAGACGACAAGGGATGATTCTAAACATAAAAAAATGCCTAATAATTAATTCCACATATTTCAAAACATCTTTTCAACATCATATCCTGAAATATCATGTATTACGAAAGAGTTTGATACCAAACACGACTAGGAAATAGCCTCGAATCACTTTAGGAACTAATTAATGCATTTTACCTGTAATTACTCATAACATAAATGTCAAAAATCATGTTATGCCTCCTCTTAACTATACGGTCGCAGTAAATACCTCAAACTAACTTTTGTGATGTTTTTCTGGTAATTTTAAGCACTTTTAAATGATAAACACTTTAAAATAGCATTCTGTTGGTTATTGTCTTGCATGAAACGAGTGTGATTGAACAGCAATATTTGTAATTCCAATTTCTGGAGAAATCATTCCACAACAATGTTTTCATTTGTAATTTTTCAGTCAAACACATGTTCGTTGTTCTCATTTCTAACTTTTCAAACATAATACAATTTCTTTGTTCTCCTTTCTTCACTAGGAGACCTCTCAGTGAAGGTCTGGTAAGCGTCTTCCTGTGATATCTCACCACAGGGGGTCAAAGGGCATTGGGACCGTTCTTTGAACTTATAGCATCCCACAGTATCTGTTTGATACGGGGGAGAAGAGGGATGTTCTTCTTTTGATCATAAATGTCGCAGGGAGGTAATATAGGGGAAAACTGTCCTTGGATTCTCTGGTCCTTTTGTTTGGCCGGAAGGGGAGTCGTAAAAGAAGGGTTCATACTACGTACTTCAAATAGCTGGTTCAGTCTTAGCGGCTCCGGTATTGAGTTCACAGACCACATAGTGGGGTTAGTCCTGCATCTCAGAGTTACGGGGGCAGTTGTGTTTACACAGTTCGTGATAACACAAAAACAGGCTCCTTGGTTAATTCTTGCTAGCAAAGGGGGAGGCTTTACGCTTGATGTGGTTTGTTTCCTACAGACATAACAGCTAACCATAACAGCTAACCATACCAGCTAACTTAACAGCTAACATAACAGCTAACACAACAGCTAACCTAACAGCTAACCATACCAGCTAACCATACCAGCTAACACAACAGCTAACCTAACAGCTAACCATAACAGCTAACCATAACAGCTAACCATAACAGCTAACCATACCAGCTAACTTAACAGCTAACCATACCAGCTAACATAACAGCTAACCATACCAGCTAACACAACAGCTAACCTAACAGCTAACCATACCAGCTAACACAACAGCTAACCATACCAGCTAACATAACAGCTAACCATACCAGCTAACCATACCAGCTAACCATAACAGCTAACATAACAGCTAACCATAACAGCTAACTTAACAGCTAACCATACCAGCTAACATAACAGCTAACACAACAGCTAACCTAACAGCTAACCATACCAGCTAACCATACCAGCTAACACAACAGCTAACCTAACAGCTAACCATAACAGCTAACACAACAGCTAACATACCAGCTAACCTAACAGCTAACCATAACAGCTAACCATAACAGCTAACCATACCAGCTAACATAACAGCTAACCATACCAGCTAACATAACAGCTAACCATACCAGCTAACCATAACAGCTAACCATACCAGCTAACATAACAGCTAACCATACCAGCTAACCATAACAGCTAACATAACAGCTAACCATACCAGCTAACATAACAGCTAACCATACCAGCTAACCATAATAGCTAACATACCAGCTAACCATAACAGCTAACATAACAGGGTCATTTCATGTCATTTCAACAAATATCTCAAGCACCTCTGTCTCAAAAAAGTTTTAAATTTTTACCAATTGTTCTGTAATTATTCAATAGTCACTGTAATTTTTGAGTTTGATTGGATGAACACTTTTTGAGATTTAGACAATTTAGTGAGGGGGTTATGTGTATATTTTTGTGCCTCGTTATTTTTCATCCATTTTTAGCTTCCACTATCTCAGGAACTACAACTTCTTAATTTTTATTTTGGACCCCAACTTTGGGTTATTTCACTGCTCGCCCATGTTGAAAATTCTTTACATGAAGCCAAAGTGCGTGAAATGTGTTGAAATGACTTGGTATCACCCAACAGCGAACAGTTGAAGTCTTTCAACATCCGTTAGTGACGCTTCCATTTGTTTTGTTGCTTTTGCATTAGTGTTTTTTTCATTTGCATGTGTTTTTGTATTTGTGAATCGTCTGACACCATTTTGTGGACACACAAAACCTCTTTTACAAATTTAGATGTTTTTTTCACACAAAATCTTTATGACCCCAATTTGATCCCATAGGTTTGCACTTCTTGTACGTTAGAAGTCGTCTGTCAGTGTGTATGGCTGTGATTGTGTGTGTGTCTTGTTTCAGTGGTCTTCTGGGGACCTCCGGAGGGACCGTGAGGTTGAAAAGGCTTCAGGGTCGTCATGGTTACCGGGGCTCCTCTTCCCACGGCGTTCAGTCTCAGTCCTTGTCCCACTGGATCTCCTCCTTCAGCCTCAGCAGTAGGTGGTCACCTGATCAACCGTATACCTGGTGACCTGGTCAGGTAGAGTCTAACCTACTGTGTGTCTGCAGAACCGGTCAGCATCCCGCTAGAGTTAACCAGTAAAACCAGTGAAATCAGTCCAGGTTCTGTGTCTGCTGCTCAGCCAGGTTAGCTCTGACCCACTCACTATTGTTAGGTTCACCTGGTCCACTAGTAACTAGTGAGTGTAACTAGTGAAGGAACATGTATGCGTTTGTTGTTTGGCAGCAAAGAAAAGTGTGAAGAAAGCCTTAATGGGCGGAAACAAAGGTAGGACACAAGCCCCGCCCACTTTTAATTCTACACACTCTTACCACTAGAGGGCGGTAATTCTGTGTGTGTGTGTGTGTGTGCAGACTGTCAGGCAGACATCGCCGTGGTGATGGACAGCAGCACAAACATCGGTCAGAGAAGATTCAACTTACAGAAGAACTTTATCGCTAAACTCGCTGCAGCGTTAAAGGTCGGAGCGACCGGACCCCATGTGGGTCTGATACAAGCCAGGTAACAAAGGGTTCCAAAATTCATTTGAAAAATAATAAATTCAATTCTTAATATGATGTTTATAATATACAAATATTTTCAGTGTCATAAAACACAGTGTCTGTAGAAAATATGTATCTACCTCAGGTGTGTAGTATAAGTTTTTGAGACTTTAGGTTGGTTCTTCTTCTGTTGCTCAATTCTTCTTCACAATGTAAATGGTGAAGCGACACAAATGAAGCAGAAAGATCTTATCATGAATTTACAACATTAAACAATGCATTATCAACTATGCTAATAATCATTTTGGCATTATTGCACACATTGTGGTTGGTGCAAATCTGGAGATGGTCTATATATTTAATTGTGTGTGTATGTGTGTGCGTGTGTGTGTAGTGACTCTCCAAAGACTGAGTTCTTGCTGACCAACTTCACTCATCCCAAAGATCTTCTGTTTGCCATCAGACAGACGACTTACCTGGGAGGAAACGCCAACACTGGTAACACACACACACACACGCACACACACACACACACACACACACACACACACACACACACACACACACACTCTAATGGCTCCTCCCCCTCAGGTAAAGCCCTCCTCCACGCTGCACAGTCCATCTTCTCCTCAGAGCTGGGGGCTCGTAGAGGTCACCCCCGGGTGCTGTTGGCGCTGGTGGACGGGTGGCCATCAGACGACGTGGAGCGGGCGGCTACGTTTGCGCGGGACAGCGGCATCAACGTGTTCATAGTGTCAGTGGCTAAAGCCTCACCAGAAGAACTCAGCATGGTGCCAGACAGAAACTTCAGCAGGAAGGTCCATCACTCTGTTTATACGACTAATTTAACTAGAACTCTAACTAATACTTTAACTAGTACTCTCGTATGTAGACTGAATTTGTGAGAGGGTGATAAAGGCATTAGAATGTATACCTAAATGTGTGTTTGTCGCCCCCTACAGGCCGTCTGTAAGGATAATGGTTTCTTCAGCTACTCCATCCCCAGCTGGTTCAATGCTGCCAAACACACCAGAGCTCTGTCCACACGACTCTGCTCCTTAGACCAGCTGCTGTGCAGTAAGACACACCTGTTACACAATGTAACCCACACACTACACAATGTATCTCATCTGTTACACAATGTAACACACCTGTTACACAATGTAACACACCTGTTACACAATGTAACCCACACACTACACAATATATCTCATCTGTTACACAATGTAACACACCTGTTACACAATGTGACACACTGCAACACACCTGTTAGACGATGTGACACACCTGTTACACAATGTAACACACCTGTTACACAATGTGACACACTGCAACACACCTGTTAGACGATGTGACACACCTGTTACACAATGTGACACACTGCAACACACCTGTTAGACAATGTGACACACCTGTTACACAATGTAGCATACCTGTTAAACAATGTGACACACCTGTTACACTGTAGCACACCTGTTAAACAATGTGACACACCTGTTACACAATGTAGCACACCTGTTACACAATGTAACACACCTGTTGGACAACGTGACACACTGAAACACACTTGTTAGAAAACGTAACACACACACACCTGTTACACAATGTAACTCACCTGTGACACACTGCAACACACCTGTTAGACAATGTAGCAGACATTACACACTGTAACAAACCTGTAATGCAAAGTATCACACTGTAACACACAGTACATAAATGTAACACACCTGTAACATAAAGTATCACACTATAACAAACTGTAGCATACATGCAACATAATGTAAATCACTGTAATATACTGAACTAACAGAGGTACACACCATAACACACTTTATTACTCTTGTAACACACATTGTAACAAACTGTA
Source organism: Gouania willdenowi (assembly GCF_900634775.1). NCBI lineage: Eukaryota > Metazoa > Chordata > Actinopteri > Blenniiformes > Gobiesocidae > Gouania > Gouania willdenowi. The sequence goes on from NC_041065.1 coordinate 32,245,621, forward strand.
ACACATTATAACACAATGTACCACACTGTAACACATCCTCTGTGTACATTGTGTGTACTTTGTGTACCTATTCTAGGTAAGACCTGCTATAACTCGGTACACATCGGTTTCCTCATCGATGGTTCGTCGAGCGTTGGCTATGTCAACTTTCAGCTGGTCCTCGACTTCCTCGTCGGAATCGCCCGAAGTTTCGACATTTCAGACGTGGGCGCTCACATTGGTCAGTTATCCTCCACGTTAACCTTCACATTAGCCTTCACATAAGCCTTCACATTAGCCATCACGTTAGCCTTTCCGTTAGTGTGGTGCTGAGTCAGGCTGTGATGTGTGCATACTGCTGCTGTGTTGTCGCGCTAGGCGCCGTGCAGTTCACGTACGATCAGAGGTTAGAGTTCGGAATGTTCGACAACGATAACAAAGAGGACGCCATCGATGCTCTGAGGAGGATTTCCTACATGAGCGGAGGAACGTCCACCGGGTCGGCCATTAACTACGCCGTACACAACCTGTTCAGGTAACCACTCCACTCTATAAACCTTGTCATTATTTATGCTACACGTTACACTTTACTGCCCCCTGTTGGACTGGAGCCTCACTAACAAGCACATTAAAACCTTATTTTATCTTTATTCCTCCGCTGTAAACCGTCTAAAATCTGATGTTTTATTATTATTATTATTATTTATTTTTCTTACAGACCTGCAGCTCGAGGACGAAACTTCCTCATCGTGGTGACAGACGGGCAATCGTACGACGACGTCAGAGGGCCGGCCACTGCTGCACACAGCCAAGGTGTGTGTGTGTGTGTGTATGAATGACATTTGTGAAAATTTCTGAAACGTGTGAGTGATGTGATTGCGCCCCCTAGTGGCTGAATAAGTGCATTAACATGACAGAAAGTCTTAGTGATATCACTGACAGTGTGACATGTCCACTAATCACAGGTGTCACCATCTTCTCTGTGGGTGTGGCCTGGGCACCCCTGGAACTCCTCAGAGTGATGTCATCAGAGCCCAAGGACACACACACCTTCTTCACACGAGACTTCAGTGGGTTGAGCGACTTCATCCAACCTGTGGTTCACAACATCTGTACAGACTACAGCCACAACAACTGAGACACACACACGCACGCACCTGTGTATCTACAGTGACAGTATGTAATCCTTTCTGTGTTTTTAAACATCTCTTAAGTTACCAAACGCTGTTTCTTTGTGTTTTTATATAAAAATCTTTTGTTATTTTTTTTTCTGAAAACTCCTCTAATTATTCCTGTGCTTTTTCTATATTAGAAAAACACGTTAATATTCTGTGTGATATATTATATTATAAACCACTGCACTGTTTGTATCTCCATCCTCTGAATAAAAACCAGTAACCCTGAGCTGAGCTGTGATTGGCTGATTTCATCTTTTGATTGATCTGTACGTCAGAGGCTGAGCTCATAGACATTGTATACGTAGGTGCCGCATCGACTACTGCAGCCCACTAAAGCGGTGCGTCAACAGGGCAGCCATCTTGGACCGGTGGCAATCCTACAGTGTATTACATCTATAGAGGAATAATGTGTTTACACTATAAAAGTTGTCATAAATCGCTCAATTCTCAAGCAATTTTCACAAGGTTTGTTTGTAACAAATGTCAGACATGATAGATAGATAGATAGATAGATAGATAGATAGATAGATAGATAGATAGATAGATAGATAGATAGATACATTGAATTTTTTTTTAATTATAGTTACTTGTGTTCTCATTGTATTATTGTTATTGCTGTTATTATTATTGCTAGATTTTGTGATATTATATTCTTAGATTACCTTATTATTATTATTTCATATTGTTTATTATTAATATTATTATTTTTATTATTGTATTATAGTTACTGGATTCTTATATTATTTTGTTATTGCGATCATTATTATTCTAACCATAACTATTATTACTATTACTAATATTACTGTCACTATTAATATTATATCCCTATCATCATCATCTTTATTATTATTGTAGGGAAAGTACTGAAATATTCAATTAACAAGAACATAAACAATCCTCACAGAAAACTATCTACACAAATATTTAGTATTTGACTCCCTGTTTCAGCCGGTCTTTGGGAAACCTTAAACATGTGAGCAATATGTAGCCAGAGATAAAGAAATGTCTACAACAACAATAATTCCATCATTAAGTAGGCCTATTATTAGCTCTAATAGATGCTGTATTATTTCTAACCCATCAATAACTGCAGTAAGTTTGTTTCCCCCCCCCCCCCCCCCCCCCCCCCCCTTTTTTTTCTTCTTCTGTGTAACAGGCTGTTGCTATAGGAACACTAGATTCATAACATCGATGGTTCTGTCCGTCCTGTCGGCGTTTATTTCAACCTGCTAACAATATATTATCCCTTACATGTTACATGTTACATGTTACATGTTACATGTACCGCTGCTTCCACCAGCACCAGATGGCGGCGCTGTAGACGCGTCCCTCTACAGTTTTTATTTTTATTTTTATTTTTTTGCGTCCCTCCACAGTCACGTCACGTGTGCTGTCAGTGAGTCACCAGCAGGCGGCGCTGCAAGACGGGGGGTAAAGAAAGCTGAGGTGCAGGGCCTTTATGGGGCCCTGAGTAAAAATTTAAATATTTAACAGAACATACTGAAGTAAAGACTTTAAAAATAATTTAAAAAAAACAGCACTATTTATTGAATTATGTCTATCAAAGCGTAATAAATTAAGCTTTTTAAAAAGGAAAATACAACGTTATAGTGTTGTCATGCTTGTACACCTGTATTGTAAATCAGTTCATGTTTATTCGTGTGTTGTTGGCACTATCTCACAGCAGAAAAGTGTATTAGAAATAGCTTTAGATAACCTAATTTAAGCCAAGTGTTTTCAGCCTGCGTGTTCACATAAAAGGGGTGGAGCTTGCATCATCTGACCAATCATTGCAATGGAGAAAACCGGCAGAGCGAGCGTCTTTACAATAGAGGAACAGCTTATCATTTTAAAACAAATGTCATAAATATAAATCCATTATTACAACGAAGAGCAACACTGTTGGTGCTGCATGCACCAGGAGGCGGAGCTTTTATGCTCAGATCTGATCCACTTCATAAGTTGGTACCGACCACGTTAGGTGTTGCTTAAGTATAAAATTATGAACAACTAAAATCCATAATTCATACCAAAAACAACCCTGTTGTTACAGAAAAGGCAGAAATGAAAAAACTCAGGCAGGAAGCTGGAACACACATATTTCTATTCAAGTAGACCTATTTATCACACACACACACACTGGGATTGTTTCACAGTCTGTAGTATGTTCCTGCTGATGCGGTCAGCCTCACTATAGCGTATGAATGAATGAATTAATTAATTAATAATTAATATACCGTCTGCCGTCACCCGTCTGCTCATATGATCGAGACAGGCTTTATCAGCTGACTATAGATCAGTCCATCAGATATAAATCTATATCTTTCCTAAATGATGTCATCTGTAAATGAAAGGGTGCATCTGATTGGTCAGGAGGCGGGGCTTTTAGCACTTGCTAAGATCCTATCCAGAACAAAACCTACTCCCGACCAGGTGAGTCGTTCAGCCTAAGTTACCATGGTGATTTAGCTTCATAAAACGTTAGTCAGCTTTGTAATCCAGCACACACTGATTAAATCCTGGAAGTTAGCACGATAAGCGGTAATCTCGCTTCGTAAAATAGGCCCAAAATTTCCACTGTATTCTGGACTTTAATATTGACATTTCAACTTCATTCTCGAGTCGAAAATTTTCCTTTATTTGCGATATTTCGACTTTGTTCTCCACATTTCGACTTTGATCTCAACAAGATGCACCCCATTTTAAAAAACACAACAAAAAACACTGACGCGGTTTATGTGCGCGTGCGTGTGAGGGCGGTGTCTATCTGCAGGTAGAGTCAGTGTGTGACCTCTCTCTCCCTCTCCCCCCCTCTCTCTCTCCCACTCTCTCTCTCTCTCTCTCTCTCTCCCTCTCCCTCACGCACGCACGCACGCACGCGCACACCGCTCCTCGCTGCTGTCCTCTGTCTGTCTGTCTGTCTGTCACTGTGGGGATGTTCAGCTGGGTGAAGGACTCCCGGGGCTCGGACACAGAGACCATGTACCAGACGGTGACGGACGGCCTCCACAGCCTCTACACGCGGAAGCTGCAGCCGCTGGAGGAGACCTACCTCTTCCATGACTTCCACAGCCCGGCCCTGGAGCCGGCAGACTTCCAGAGCAAACCCATGGTGTTGCTGGTGGGCCAGTACTCCACCGGGAAGACCACCTTCATCAGGTACAGTCAGCTACGGCCCGGGGACACCCAGCACCGGAGCAGGTAGAGCGGGGAAAACACCTTCCTACCGCCGCGGAACACCTGGTTAAACTCCCATTCCAGAGTCCATAGGAAAACAAGACGAATCAGGGCTTTCACTCTCCTGTTGTCAAATAGAACAGATAAAATGCTTATTTTGAATCTCAATCCGATTTATATTAATCTCTGTTAATTTCATTTTGGAAAACGTTTAACAAAACTCTACTGGGTTTTTAAAAACATAAATAAAAGTATGAGTGTAAGGCAGCAGAAAGGTGCGTCCCTATGAAACGTCATAACATGAACAACACAAGAAAGTCCAATAAAATCAGGAAACACGCATAGAGGAAAGAGTTTGTAATCCCGAATTTAATCTGATTTAAACTCTGACACGTCCTCTATAAAGTTCTCTTTTAACAGCTCCTTAAACTCCATCAAATTAATAGAAAACTGAAATATGAAGTTTTTCAAACGAGGTTCTGACGTAGGCCTGATGTCTTCAGGTACACCTTTAAACCTCTGCAGTGAACATGTTGAACCCTTCAGGACTTCATTCTTCTGTCTTTCATAACGAAAGAAACTAAAAGTCCCATTGAAATGTTTCTCCTTCTGATCATTTTTGTTTTTTTTAGAGAATCCTGTTGTTTTTCTGTGAGTGTATCACAGCAGAACATCACATCATCACACAGTCAAAAAAATAAAAATAAAAAACTTCTAAAAACCTGCAGAAAAGAAAAGAGATTTATTCCCAAATTAATCCCATTTATTCCTGGACAAATGTTGGTGAAAACTCAAATATGACGTGCACGGTGATGCCTTCAGGTACCTGTTTGTGTATAAACAACTGAAAACTAGCCAAGCATCAAAGAAACTGGTTCCTGTGTGTGTGTGTGTGTGTGTGGTGTGTGTGTGTGTGTGTGTGTGTGTGTGTGTGTGTGTGTGTGTGTGTGTGTGTGTGTGTGTGTGTGTGTGTGTGTGTGTGTGTGTGTGTGTGTGTGTGTGTGTGTGTGTGTGTGTGTGCGTGCGTGCGTGCGTGCGTGCGTGCGTGTGAGACATTGAGTAGTGATCAGGTAAATACCAGTTAAAGAAGAGGTTTGCAGTTTTTCCCACAGAAATAAATGAAACGTTAATAAAAGGAGGAAACACAAAGAAGGAAAAATTAAATCCACGTTCTCATTTTTGATTTCAAATCATTTCATTAAGTCTGAGTTTAGGGTGAAAATGATTTCACTCACTGGTCCTGATGGTGTCACTGGTCTGTGATTTTATTATAGTGAGGCATGAATAGTCTTTGGTCTGAGAGTCCTAATTAATTATGGAGAATAATTATTACATACTACTCCGTAACAAAGACAGATGTCACTAAGTAACTCCTGAGCCAAACTCCATTCAAAAAAGTTTCAATTTAGGACAAATATGATACTGTGGTAGGGATGGGCGATATTGACAAAAAAAAATTCTCCCGATAATTTCTGGTATTTATAACGATAAAAATCATGATAAATAAACACTATAAATAAAGTAAATTAATAAAAAAATTCACAACTTAGTGTAAACAGTTTCCTTACACAAATAAATCTTAATACATTAACACTAGACATATTTAAAAAGGTTACAATATCTGCTGACTTAAAAAGTTCATGAGCTGATGTTTTATGGAATATACTGTATTTGTGCATGTGGGTCACTATTAGTGTTATTGTATGTAATTAATTTAGTTCCTTACTTGAAATAAAATTATTTTAAAAAATAAAATTAAAAAAAAAGCACATGAAAGGCACGAATAACTCCAATAATGTTTCTACTTCTGATGAATCGTCTTTATTTCATATTTGACAATGAGTTACATAAAGTTATGGTTGATAAATATCTCTGATTTCCTATAATTAAACCACATCAAGCTGATGATTTAATCATTCAGTATATTTAGGTGTAATAATCTCAATACATTAATCTAATGGGACCAGCTTTGTTTGTGAACACATGAAATATAATTAAAAAATATTGTGTTTCGCAAGTTGGGAAGAATTAATAGTGACATTAGTATTTATGCTAACATTTATTACACACAACGTGTGACATGTTGAGCTTTTATCCTTCCATACAAGTGTTAAATCTGACCATAAACAAATCGATGCTCTTTGTGGTTTTTTGGTCTATTCCTTATATGCAGTGGTTAGCATTAGCTCTTAGCCCAGTCTGTGTGTTGGTGTGCTAGCTTAGCATAGTTAGCTTTAGTTGAGTTTCCAGTTCATAATCTTTGCTACAGGTTCATCTCTGTCCCCGAGTTTGTGGAACCTTGGGTGGATCTAATGGAGGAACTTGAATCGGTTCACTTTGTTGGATGGTTATCTGGTTTTGACCAAGTTGTGGTCCATGATGTATCGCAGCACGGCTGCTTCAGGTAGCTGAGACGAGCACCTGACACACAGAGAGACGGCGGTGTGTGTGAGGGTGGCGGTGGCAGTGCTCACCGTGCAGAGCTCCCGTAAACAACGTTCGGTTCCAGAGAATAATAAGTTGACAACAAACAGGGGCAGTTTTGGCCTGTGGAACATGGTTTTTAGGGGCATTCTTGGCTAAATTGAGGGACAAATGGCCGGTGGCCCTTGCTTTATATCGAGGGATGACATATTCTTACCGGTGAGAATATTTTTGACGATAAATTATAAACGATAAATAATCGCACATTCCTATACTGTGGGTGTGTTAGAGGGAAGACTGTTTCTAGAGACAAGTTGATACCTGCTCTCTCTCTCTCTCTCTCTCTCTCTCTCTCTCTCTCTCTCTCTCTCTCTCTCTCTCTCTCTCTCTCTCTCTCTCTCTCTCTCTCTCTCTCTCTCTCTCTCTCTCTCTCTCTCTCTCTCTCTCTCTCTCTCTCTCTCTGTGTGTGTGTGTTTAAACTGTCAGACCTGCTCAGAGGTCACACAAGTGTTTCTACATCATAAAGCTAGCGTCATTCAGTAACCATGGTAACAGTCACTCACTCAGTTACTCAGAAAGCATCTCTGGTAAACTATGGTAACAGATTCCATCAACACGGTAAGGAGAGTCCGTCCTTCATCAACACTTGGTTACCAGGGCAACAGAGTCCGGTGGTTACCGTTGTAACTACGGTCATCATTGTGTACATCTGTTGTGTGTGTGTGTGTGTGTGTGTGTGAGGAAGCTGAAGAACAGACTGAGCAGGAAAAGGAGCGAAAGGTCGTCTCCATGAAAGAGAGGAAGCTGCTTCAGTGCAGAGTCAGCGTTAGAATGACACACACACACACACACACACACACACACACACACACACACACACACACACACACACACACACACACACACACACACACACACACAAACAAAGTCAGAGAGACGAGACTTTAAAACAATAAAACCAGTCTTTGTCTTAGTTAAAGACTAAAGCCTCAAGTTTAGGGTGGGAAAAAAAGAAGCCTTTATTTTGGGGCGGGGCTAATACAAGTTAATACACAGTTCCTAATGCAGGGGGCGTGGTCAGCTGATGTCACAAACCTCCATTCTCTGTCAATAGCAGAATTCAATAGTTATATCCTGGTTTAACCCATAGAGGGCAGTGACTCTCACCACTGTTTAAAGGTCCATATCATGCTATTTTTCACCCATTTCTATTTGTTCTAAGAACCCCAAAAACATAGTATTTCAGGTTTATTTTCCCAAACTTGCCTGTTTTAACCTCTGAAAAGTCACTTCCTGACCACCTCTACATAAACAGGCTGATTTTGTTGCCTACTTATGCATATTCATGAGTGGGCGTGTCTATAGACGGGACACTGACTTCCTCCTTTCCGCACGGTGACGTAGGGCCAGAGGAAGGCCCGCCCTCCTCCCACCCACTCCGTAGCCGAGCTCATGCTGCTTTATAAACACGAGACAGAGCGTGGGGGCGGGGCATTCACCGGTACATACATAGACTGTAGAAAATACATACATAGCACTGCGTGAAGGACGCTGACATGCTCACTTTTGTAGGTGTGTCTGTTTACATGTCAATCACAGCAGAGAGTTTCCTGGAGGTGTGGCTTCTCCAGCTCAGTGCCGCGTCAAATTTGTCATCAAAGTGGGAACGCGTCATCAAATTGGAGCGAGGTGTTTGTGTTCACCCTGTAGTAAGAAAGGAGTAAATCACCCTCTAACTAACGATTGATGGAATCAATGAAAAAACACTTTGATCATGTGTATAAAGCCATAATAACACTTTATCATGTTTAAAGTACAGAAAAGTCCATTTAGCATAACATGGGCCCTTTAACAATAAAATACACAAAAATGTAAATAGTTTGACTAAAATGTGAAGAGTTGAACTAGAATCAATAAATGACATGACTTTATACCATATGCACATTTGTTTCCAACAGGAATAAGTGATTTTAGGCTTTAGTTCCTCTTTACAGCAGTGGTTTTATTCTGGTTCTATTAGTCAGTGTCAGTAGTAACTTCATTTACTAAAAAAATAAATGATGATTAATGTGTTATTTATTATATAAATATTATATAATAAATGTATATCAACATTTGAAATAGATGCAATTTTATTGATTCAATCACAAAGGGTTCAGTGTAGGACTGCATGATGTTGGAAAAACTGAAGTTGTGTTGTTTGTTTTTAAAACTATATATGATGTAATGTTTATTTATTTATTTGTTGATGGGATCCCTTATTAGCACAGCAGGGCTGTTGCTATTCTTCCTGGGGTCTGCATATAAAAAATACATTAAGATACAAAAAGACACATAACAATGTACACAATATATCAATAATACATTATTGGCACAACACAAAAAATATGTATCAAACCTCAAACCATAGTTAATATATCTTCAGTTCAGTTTTACTTAATAGAAATTGTTTCAATACCAATTTCAATGTAATAGAGTGTAGAGTATAGATCTTTAAACAAAATATGTATATATATATATATATAATGTTATGTTTGTGTGTTATTTAATTGCGCGTGTTAATAATTGTGTATATGTGTGTCTCAGGTATCTCCTGGAGCAGGACTTTCCAGGGATGAGAATCGGTCCTGAGCCGACCACTGACGGGTTCATAGCGGTGATGTACGGAGAAAACGAGGGCGTCGTCCCCGGCAACGCTCTGGTTGTCGACCCAAAGAAACCGTTCAGGAAACTCAATGCCTTTGGAAACTCCTTCCTCAACAGGTGAGAATCATAATCATCGTCATCATCATACATCGAGCTCATACTGATCTCTGAGAGCGTTACTGGGTCCTGTTGATCATCCTCATCATGAATCACTGAAAGAACAAACACAGACACAACTTCCTGACAAGCCATATGAACCAGTAAAAACCAGTATAAACTAATATAAACCAGTACAACCAGTATAAACCAATATAAATTAGTATAAACCAGCAAAAAACAATATAAATCAGTATAAACTGCTGGTCAACATGCTGGTAGTTATATATATATATATATATTTATAGCTCCTAAAGATCAACCTCATTTTTCTGTCTGAGCCACAGTTAAAGTTTCTCTTTTTCCCCTCATACCAACGACAGATTAAACGCATAAATCCTGATTTTATTAACTTCTTATATTCAGAAATGATCAGAGCACATTAGTCATCATCATCATCAATGTTACACTGTTATTTACTCTGTAGTGTGATCCAACTGTGGCCTTACGTTGTACACAGTGTTAAAATAGTTGACCAGCGTGGACAGAAGTCTGACATCTGTCCCTCCATGAAAAAGGAGTGGACAACAAGGATAAAATTCCATCTAAAACTGGTAAATTTCAACTTATTAGAAATGATGATGGTCAATCTTTTAAAGCTTCATTACCTGGATAAGTTTATTTAATATCCATCCAGGGTCCGTTGGTCTGCTGCTAGGTGTCTAATCTTGTTCTAACATTATGTCCAGATGGAGACAGACAAGATGATAAGTGTGGTTCTTTCTTTTACACAATGCACTACTTGTCTGGAGCAGAGATAAATACAGCTTTGGTTATGTGTCTAAATCCATTCGTCATGGAATTGATCAACAGTATGTCTATATTTTTTATTTAAATCGTACAGGTGCAGGTTTAATCAGGGTTTTTTGCTAAAGGAGAAATCCCACGCTGCTGCAAGTCTTCCTCGGGTTTGCACCACCCAGTGGTCGCCCACAAAAATGTGAAAAATACAATAAAAAAAATAAATCGATACTAGGAAGCAGAATCAATTATTAAAATCGGCACTTAAAAAATTTGTGATTAAATCGTAAAATGTATTTTTTTCCCATCCTTAAAAACCAGTACAAATCAGTATAAACCAGTAAAACCAGTTTACATTAATGTGAACCAGTATGAACCAGTATAACCAGTACAACCAATATAAACCAATATAAATCAAAATGAACCAATAAAACCAGTACAAACCAGTACAAACTGGTATATAACCAGTATAAACCAGTATACAGCCTGGTTGAATTGATTAAAGTAGAAATATTCCTACCCAGCTTCTCTGCTGTTCTGCTCAAACTGGTGTCCGTGTTATCTGATGACCAGCGAACACTCAGTCATCAGATAACCTGATGCCCAGCGTATTTGAAGCACAGTATGTTGTGGTGAGACGTGTATCTGCAGGCGCTGTGATGGGCCTCCAACACGTGACCACTTCCTGTCACTGTCCGAATGTTGACGGCGTGAGAAAGGACCTCCGCTACATTCCTGAGGTGTGTTAGCGTTAAATTTAGCATCCTTTCCTCTTCCTACAACACTAGCTCGAGGAACAGGAAGGACGCGCCGCGGCTCATTGTTTCCACCGGGACGTGCACGTGCGTCACCACAAGTCACTTTGTTTCCCGCCATCCATCCATACTGTGCCTGTCCTTTCAAAATAAAACCAACAGGTAGTGTGGGCTCAGGGTGGCAACGAGGGAACAGGAAGCACACGCACACATACATCGTCCAATCATATACAGTGCTCACCGTCTGTGTGTGTGATTAATGAGGACTACAAAGATGGAGGATCCTTTAGTTCTGAATGTTCTCTACTGTCTTTGTCTCAGGTTCATTTGTTCCCAGATGCCCAATCAGGTTCTTCAGAGCATCAGCATCATCGACACGCCGGGAATTCTGTCTGGAGAGAAGCAGCGAATCAGCAGAGGTGAGCTCCCTAAGCTCCGCCCCCGTGTGTGTGTGTGTGTGTGTGTGTGTGTGTGTGTGTGTGTGTGTGTGTGTGTGTGTGTGTGTGTGTGTGTGTGTGTGTGTGTGTGTGTGTGTGTAGTGTGTGTGTAGTGTGTGTGTGTGTGTGTGTGTGTGTGTGTGTGTGTGTGTGTGTGTGTGTGTGCGTGCGTGCGTGCGTGCGTGCGTGCGTGCGTGCGTGCGTGCGTGCGTGCGTGCGTGCGTGCGTGCGTGCGTGCGTGCGTGCGTGCGTGCGTGCGTGCGTGCGTGCGTGCGTGCGTGCGTGCGTGCGTGCGTGCGTGCGTGCGTGCGTGTCATTAAGTATTGATGACTATTAAAACAAAAGTTAGAATTTTCCAAAATAAAACACCCTAAAACATATTAACAAAACATATTATTTCTAAAACATTATTCTTACTTTGCCGCCGTGATGACAAATGGTTTAGACTCTTTAAGGCTGTTTAAGGTTATTTTTAAGGCTGTTTAAGGTTATTTTTAAGGCTGTTTTTGAGGATCTTTTAAGAGTAACAAACTAAAGTTTTGGCTGGAAATGAAAAAATACCTTGATTACGGGCGGCAGGGTTCTCACCAGGAATTTTTCACAGCATAGGGGGCGTGGCGCGCGAAATTTATAACTCTTAAAGGACCAAAATTAGTGAAGTAAAGCTAAAGCCTTACTTTAGGGGTGTGCCATTTAATGGACCTGAGGATTCGATTTTGATTCAGGGTGCTACGACTCTATTAATCAACAATTTGCACAATTTTTTATGCATCTTTTTTTCTTTTCCTCACTTTGTGGCTATTTCATACTTTTAAACAAGGTATATGTGTCGGTATCCATTAATTAAAGTAACCAAACAAGTGTATCATTATTATCTTTATTTATATCAAATCACCAAATTCAACAGTAATCATATTACAAAAGAAATAAATATATATAACAAACTAAAATATTAGCTTGTTCAGCTAATTCAATCTGATCAAACACAAAAGCTTATTCAGTAAAAATAAAGACTTCCAAACAAAACTTAAATGAGGAGCATAAATCCTACAAGAAACTAAACATTTTACTGTTCACAATCAAAGCAGCTTTAAAAACATATAAAACTTACAACATCAGCTCTCATAACACTTGTGAAATTTGGGTTTTTAAATAAAAGGTGGATGGATAAAAGAACACAATGAATTATTAATGCCAGGGACTGTAAGTGCTGAGACAAATGTGCATCATTGTTGTTGTCTTCACTTTTAAATGATTGTGTAAGAAAAGGAGGTGGTCAACATGCTTCCATTCACTGTGTTCTGTTGTGCAGTTACACAGCGGTCTGTGTATGTAGACGGGTTGGGTGGGTGGTCGACATCACCACTGTCGTGGTCCGGTACGAGGACAGTCCGTGCCGGGGGCGAGTGGGCTCCGTGCCCTCGGAGAGCGAAGAGCGCTCAGCGAGGTCACCGTGTCTACGGCTCCAGTGAGTGGCTTCGCCACCAGGCCACGGTATATTTGAGCCTCAGTGGAGTCCAGACTGTCCGCATTCCTCGTAGCTTAAATATGTGGACGGTTATTATGGTTACGTAAGCAGAGGATGCACACAGGCAGCATCGAGGGCAGCTAAAGGGCTTCAGGGGTCCTTAGGTAAAGACGGGAGCGTCTCAGCAGACCGCCTGTATTAAATAGGTGCGGCTGATGAATATGTTTCTCGATTATTCAGATTAAAGAGAGAGTTAAAACAACTTTTGTGTCCATGTGTGCAACAATTATTACGACGGTACCGATTAAAAAAGGAAAAAACAACAGAAAATCTCCTCTACGTTGTTGAAAACTGAAGGTAGGGGGGCGCCACTGCTCCGTAGGGGAGCAAAATTATAATGTCGGGGGCCCCTACGTTCAACAGCGCTGGCGAGAACCCTGGGCAGGGCTCCTGCAGCAGTTAAGACACGCCCACTCTACTATAAACCATACCAGCCTGTCATTGCCCAATCCCGTTAGATCTCTGAAGCTAAGCAGGTCTGGGCCTGGTTAGTAGCTGGATGGGAGACCACTGAGAATTCCAGGTACCACAGTGGGGTGGCAGTCACCCAGTGGTATCTGTCATTGTGCCCTTGGGCAAGGCACTTCACCTACATTGCCTAGTATGAATGTATTGTGTGAGTGAGTGTTGGTGGTGGTCGGAGGGGCCGATGGCGCACTATGGCAGCCTCGCTTCCGTCAGTCTGCCCCAGGGCAGCTGTGGCTACAATAGTAGTTTACCACCACTAAGTGTGGAGTGAAAGAATAATGCCTTAATTCTGTAAAGCGACTTTGAGTGTCTATGATAAAGCGCTATATAAAACTGATGCATTATTATTATTATTATTATAAAATCTTCAAAAAACAATCTATGCCAGCTAACTAGCTACACAATACTCACTATAGCTCTTTATTCACTATTCTCTCTGTCTAACCTACTTTAATGTTTCGTTACTCTGTAAGGCTGTTTTAAGGCTCTTTAAGGCTGGTCCTTTTAATGGCAATTTTTAAGGTGGACTATAAGGCTGTTTTTAATTAGCTTTTAGGCTGTTTTTAAGGCTCTTTGTAAAGCTTTT